>NC_142953.1:26231382-26236382 GCF_046866305.1 Octopus bimaculoides | reverse complement strand
AACTTTGGTCAGCCTAAGGCTATAGCAGAAGAGGTGTCACACAGCAAGACTGAACTCAGAACCATGTGGTTGGGAAGATGTTTTTTACCACACAGCCACACTTGCACCTCTCTCTCTCTCTCTCTCCATTTATCTATCTATCTATCTATCTATCTATCTATCTATTTATCTATATCTGTATGTATACATATATATATATATATATATATATATATATATATATATATATATATATATATATATATAGATAGATATAGATATGTATACACACACATACATACATACATACACACACACACATACACACACATATGTATATGTAATAAGATGGGTAAATATGTATAGATATTTATAGACACAAGCTTACATATATAAATATACAAGCTCTCTCTCTCTCTCACATATAAATAAACCATTGATATATTTAAATGAAAAACACAAATTCAAGCCTGAAGGAAAATTGGAAAGAAGGAATGGAGGGAGTGAGGGAGGGGACAGAGAGAGGGAGGGGACAGAGGGAGGGAGGGGACAGAGAGAGAGGGAGGGAGGGGACAGAGAGAGGGAGAGAGAGAGAGAGATTTGGAAAGGAAAGTGCAATGAATGAAAACGTTGAGAATTAAAAGACCAATCTCTTTTAGAGATAGAGAATTGTATGGAAACCAATCTGATATAATGATTTGGAAGAGAGGAAAAAAGAAGGAAAGAATGATGAAAATAGCAAATTTCTTGGACGATTCTAATGCGAAAATCTGGTTTGAAATGGTGGAAATAATGGTTGGAAATAATTCTTTCGATTCTCTGGAAATGCAATGGTAGATTTTTGAAGTGATTAGAGAAAAGAGACTACAATAAATAGATGTGATGATATGCATGTGTATGTGTGTTTGAGTGCGTGTGTGTATATGTATGTATGCGTATACATACACATATATAGATACACACACACACACACATGTTATATATACACACACAAACACTCACACACACACACACACACACATGCAATTACAGTTACATTATACATATGCACATTCAACCTCCACATATGTGTGCATATGTGTATACGGGAGATAGATAGATAGATAGATAGATAGAGGGGGGGAGGTATAGAAGGGGACAGAGAGGGGGGACAGAGAGGGAGGGATAGAGAGGGAGAGGGACAGAAGGAGAGAGAGAGAGAGAGAGAGAGAGAGAAATGGAACAGAGGAAAAGAAGAAAGATGAAGAGAGCAAAAATATAATCTAGAAATAATCATTAGAAAAATGCACAAGGGAAGAGAGGATGGAATAGCACATAAATAAAGGCAGAGAAAAAAGAGAGAAGAAAAGAGAGAGAGACCGAAGCAAAATGAAAGTGAGAAGTGGGATATTTGATGTCCTTTCTTAGGCATATAAATTATTAGTATTCTTTTTTTTTTTAAGAGTGAAACCACTCTTAACTAGTGCATCATTATAATAAGGAAATGCACTATTGAAGGTAGTAGATCAATGTCTCTCCTATTTATTCCAACAAGACTCTTGATTATGGCCGGCGGCTGGTCAGAAATATTTTGGATGTAAATAGGGCCTAAATTTGGCTTTAGGAATAGAAATTGCTTGTCTTTAGATTTAATAATAAATCTATTTAGTTGAGAATTGTTAGGTTACTGCCAATAATGTCCTGCCTATCTGTCTGTCTGTCTGTCTGTCTGTCTGTCTGTCTGTCTGTCTGTCTGTCTGTCTGTCTGTCTGTCTGTCTGTCTATCTATCTATCCATCTATCTATCTGTCTGTCTGTCTGACTGTCTGTTTGTCTATCTATCTACCTCTCTCTCTCTCTCTCTCTCTCTCTCTCTACCTATCTATCTATCTATCTATCTATCTATCTATCTATCTATCTATTTATCTACCGTCTGTCTTTTGGTCTGTCTATTTGTATGTCTCTGTTCCTACATGTCTGTGTTTCCCTTCTTGCAGAATTATTTCTACGGCTGTTCCATAATGATAATGCTGGTGTGAATGTCAAACAGCAGCAGATTTCAAGTACATCTTAGTCTGCATATGTGCACAGGTTCTTAGGTCCCATGTTCCTGAGAAATGAATTGTGATGAAGAAACCAAGGGTCTTGTACAATCTAATTCCAAATCGCCTGTTGATATTTTGATCGGGTCAGATATGGGTGGGGGTTGTATGAGCTGTTACTACGTGTCACTACATTCACCACAAGAATTGGGGTCTTGAATCTGTAACCTCATAGTTCTTGACTGCTAAGTCAAGCCCACATCCACTCTCTCTTTCTCTCTCTCTCTCGCATGCACACACAAACACACACACACACACACACATGTCTTCTCACCTTCTCATTTATTTGGTACCACAACACTGCCAGAAATAAACAACTTTGAGAATATTTATCTGTGTGTAATTGCTGCTGATAGGTTTAAAAAATATGGTAAATCTAGGAGGCTTTTTTTACTACACTCCGTCTATATGTATGAATATATATATATATAGATGTCAAACAAATGTGTGTATGCACATGTATGCATGTATGTACATACGTACGTGCATACGTACGTACATACGTATGTATGTATGTATGTATGCATATATGTATGTATGCATGTACTCTTTTACTCTTTTCTTTGTTTCAGTCTTTTGACTGTGGCCATGCTGGTGCACCACCTTTATTCGAACAAATCGACCCCAGGACTTATTCTTTGGAAGCCTAGTACTTATTCTATCGGCCTCTCTTGCTGAAACGCTAAGTTACAGGGACGTAAATACACCAGCATCAGTTGTCAGGCGATGTTGGGGGGGACAAACATAGACACACAAACACACACACACACACATATATATATATATATACATATACATATATACGACAGGCTTCTTTCAGTTTCCGTCTACCAAATCCGTTCACAAGGCTTTAGTCGGCCCAAGGCTATAGTAGTAGACACTTGCCCAAGGTGCCATGCAGTGGGACTGAACCCAGAACCATGTGGTTGGTAAGCAAGCTACTTACCACACAGCCACTATGAGGACTATCAAGTTTAGCTTATTATTATTTTCCTATGCTGTGTTACAGAGTCTTGCATTTTAGACAGTTTATTTTCATATCCTATTTTAAAATGCGTTGTCTTGCTACTCATCTTTTATTGTTTACTTGTTTCATTCATTGGATTGCAGCCATGTTGGGGTACTGCCTCAAAGGGTTTAGTTGAACAAATAGTCTCCAATGCAGTGCACGGTAGAAAAATGTTCCCGATTAAAATGTCCATTGCTCTAACATTAGTAAAGTTAGTTAAATGGCAATAACACCATCATGTAGCTAATATTTTATTGTTGTTTGATATTTATGTAGAGAAACAGTTTTACTGGAAAATTCCACGTAAGTGTCGTTAAAATGTTTACAAAGTTATAGGCGCAGGAGTGGCTGTGTGGTAAGTAGCTTGCTTACCAACCACATGGTTCCGGGTTCAGTCCCACTGCGTGGCACCTTGGGCAAGTGTCTTCTACTATAGCCTCGGGTCAACCAAAGCCTTGTGAGTGGATTTGGTAGACGGAAACTGAAAGAAGCCTGTCATATATATGTATATATATATATATATATATATATATATATATATATACATATATACTCTCTCTCTTTCCTTTCCCGAGCGTCTAGTAACACTATCTGTATCACGTCTTCACGTTGTTGGTTTTTGTTATTATTTTTTGTCTTTTTCCCTTTTTTGAACTTATATATATATATATATATATATGTGTATGTATGTTTGTGTGTCTGTGTTTGTCCCCCCAACATCGCTTGACAACCGATGCTGGTGTGTTTACGTCCCTGTCACTTAGCGGTTCGGCAAAAAGAGACCGATAGAATAAGTACTAGGCTTACAAAGAATAAGTCCTGGGGTCGATTTTCTCGACTAAAGGCGGTGCTCCAGCATGGCTGCAGTCAAATGACTGAAAAAGTAAAAGAGAAAGTATGGTAAAATTAGAAGTTTTTTGCCGCTTTCCGCATATATGTATGAATATACTTATAAATGTTAAATGGATGTGTGTACGCATATGTATGTATGTATGTATGTTTGTATAGGCTTGAGTGTATAAAGTATGTGTTGATAGGGACATGCACAAGTGCGTATATAATGGAGATGGAGAAAGAGAGAATATAAGAAGTGAGAGCAAGGAAGAGCAAGAAGGGAAGAGGAAGAGGCAAGAAAGAGAAAAAGAGAGAAGAAAGAGAAAAAGAGAGAAGAAAGAGAAAAAGAGAGAAGAAAGAGATGAAGAGAGAAGAAAGAGAATAAGAGATAGATAGATAGATAGGCACAGGAGTGGTTGCGTGGTAAGAAGCTTGCTTCCCAACCACATGGTTCCAGGTTCAGTCCCACTGCGTGGCACCTTGGGCAAGTGTCTTCTACTAAAGCCTCGGGTCGACCAAAGTCTTGTGAGTGCATTTGGTAGACGGAAACTGAAAGAAGCCTGTCGTATATATGTACATATATATATATATATATATATATATATATATATATATATATATATTTATACACACACATATATATTTGCATGTGTGTCTTGTGTTTGTCCCCCCCACCATCACTTGTCAACTGGTGTTGGTGTGTTTACATCCCTGTAACCTAGCAGTTCGGCAAAAGAGACCCAATAGAATAAGTACTAGGCTTACAAAGAATAAGTCCTGGGGTTGATTTGTTCAGCTAAAGGTAATGTTCCAGCATGGCCCCAGTCAAAATGACTGAAACAAATAAACAGAGAAAGAAAGAAAGAAAGGTAGACAGAGAGAGAGGGAGGGAGTGAGAGAATGAGCAAGTAGAAGTAATAAAATGGATGTGGGGGGAAGCAATGAGTATAATAGGAATAAAAGGGGGGAGGAGGGGAGAAGAAAGAAGTGTCACAGAATGAGAGAAGTGAAAGAGCAAATGAAAGAGAGGAAGGAATTAGAAGGGGAATGAGATACTGAGAGAGAGAGAGACAAAGAGAGGGAGTGAGAGGAAGAGAG
>NC_142953.1:26196382-26226382 GCF_046866305.1 Octopus bimaculoides | reverse complement strand
AAGCTCAGTATACCCATCATGACTACCCATCTGGTAAGGGTACGCCAGGTGCATCACAACCATATGTGTGACATGATGATGTCATATCAAGATAAACAGTGCATGACCTTGCAGGTGAGGCCCGGTTAGAATTTTCTTCAGGTCGAGTAGCCCATCCCACTCAAAAGGTCCCTGAATAAGGTTTGTTTAAGGATGTTGAGCAAAACACCCATGTTTCGAAAGGTGAATTATTCAAACCCGAAAGAATTCCTCTCAACACATGGCTATGATGCTCCCCCACTACTTCTGCTCATGACCAGAGATGCACATATCGTCAACCTCAAAGGGACATACTCAACTGGTTAAGGTCAAACAACTAACAAGCAAATCTGTGGTATTGAGCAGAATATTTGCCGTAGCCCATCTTTTATACCAAGACAAAACAATGTACATGATAAGACTTCCAATCAATTAAGATCAGAAGCCATGAGAGCCACTGCCTGGTACAGCTATTATTATTATTATTATTATTATTATTATTATTCAGTAGTTTTATTTTTATAACGTGCTTTCACTTCACTACCGAGCGCAGCTCTGTGCGCCTTGGGTATGTGCTGTGGTTTGCTGTGGTGCTCTTATGTTTACTGTATTGAAAGTGTTTTGCGTAGAATGTGTGCAGTACCCAGTAGTGCAATTTTCTGTATGTTATATATATTTGTAAGTCCTGGTGTTTTTGTTATGTATTTGTCTGAATATTTTTTTATTATACCTAAGGCACCTACTATGATAGGAATTGTTTCTGTTTTTAGATTCCACATTCGAGTTATCTCTATTTCCAGGTCTTTGTATTTTGATTATTATTATTATTATTATTATTATTATTATTATTATTATTAGAGGTGACGAGCTGGCAGAATCATTAGCATGCCAGGCAAAATGCTTATTGGCATTACCTCTGTCTTTACATTCTGAGTTCAAATTCCACCAAGATCAAAGTTGCCTTTCATACTGTTGGGGTCACTAAAATAACTACCAGTTATGTCGCGGGATTGATATAATTGACTAGACTCCGTTCCCATCAAAAGGTTCAGACCTTGTGGCTATTGCCCCTTCAGTAGAAAGGATTATTATTATTATTATTATTATTATTATTATTATTGTTATTATTATTATTAAGGCAGGAAGCTGGCAGAATTGATAGCATGTTGGATGAAATGCTTCGTGGTATTTTACCCATGGCTACGATCTGAGTTCAAATTCTGCCAAGGTCAACTTTGCCTTTCATCCTTTTAGCGAAACACCAAGGGTGATGTAATCCTCTAGTTTCCTCCCCCTAAATTTCAGGCCTTGTACCAATAGTAGAAAGGATTATTATTATTATTATTATTGAGAAAGCAATGAAAGTGAAGCTGAAGTACAAATATATGAAGCACAATATACCCATCAAGACTATACATCTGGTATTATTATTATCATTATTATTATCATCATCATCATCATCGTCATTATCATCATTATTATCATCATCATTATTATTATTGTTGTTCTCATTGTTGTAGGTTTTATTGGAATTCTCTACTCATTATTCAAATTTGTAATATTCTTTTCCTCTTTATAATGATATCCAACGTGAAAAATCTTAATTACAACAACAACAACAACAACAACCACAGCAACAACATCAACAGCAACACTACCAGCAGCAACGGCAGCAATAGCAGCAGCAGCAGCAGCAGCAGTATAATTTCCTCCCTGAAGACTCCTGGCTATTTAGACTTTTAAATGGAAGCATTATGGCGTAACCATAGCGACCAACCTCTTTGATGTTTAGTAGCAAGACATATTGTGGGGTTTTATTCCTTCTCTCTCTCTCTCTCTCTCTCTCTCTCTCTCTCTCTCTCTCTCTCTCTCGCGCTGTCTCTTGCTCTGCTTGCTTAATAATGGAAATGTGTGTGTGTGGGGGGGAAGAGTTGGATCTTTCATTGTGGATTAGAACCATGTTGTTGTTGCTGTTCTTGTTGTGTCCCCAGTGAACAAAACAAGCCGCCGCTACCGCCGCCGCCGCCACCATCTCCACTACTACCACTCTGTTTTCACAAAGTCAATATTCATTCTTCCACTCATGTTTTTTCTTCTTCTTCTTTGACTGCTCCACTCAACTCATGCTTAACATTCCTCCACTCAACTCATACTTAACATTCTTCCACTCAACTCATGCTTAACATTCCTCCACTCAACTCATGCTTAACATTCCTTCACTCAGCTCAGACACAACATTCCTCCACTCAACTTAGAAACAACAGTGTTCTGCTCATATCAGATCCAGCATTCATTCACTCAACTCAGACGTCACATTCTTCCACACAATTCACACCAAACATTCCCCCACTCAACTCATAATTAATATTCTTCCACTCAACTTATGTGTAATATTCCTCCGCTCATCACACACATAACATTCTTTCACTCAACTCACATCTCAGCATTCCTCCACTCAACTCACACTCAATATTCCTCCACTCTACATTCTTCCACTCAACATTCCTCCATCAACTCACACTCAACATTCCTCAACTCAACTCACACTTGACATTCCTCCACTCAGCTCACACTTGACATTCCTCCATGCAACTCACACTCAACATTCCTCCACTCTACATTCTTCCACTCAACATTCCTTCATCAACTCACACTCAACATTCCTCAACTCAACTCACACTTGACATTCCTCCACTCAACTCACACTTGACATTCCTTCACTCAACTCACACTCAACATTCCTCCACTCAACTCAGACTTGACATTCCTCCACTCAACTTACACTTGACATTTCTCCTTCTGATTCCTTTCTGAAATTCCTCCACACAGCTAATTTCTGATCACCCTCCACTCAGTAATTTCCTCCACTCCATCAGAGTCTCTCACATTCCTCCATTCATTCTTCCCCCACCCACTTCAAATATTTCAATTCTGTTATTTAACTCAAAAATTTCTAAAGTTCCTCCACCACAATATGTGTGTGTGTGTGCGTGTGCGCGCAGGGTTTCTGTATGTAATGTGTGTGTGCGTGTGTGTGTGTGCGCGCGCATGTGTGTGTAGGGTTTCTGTATGTAATATGTGTGTGTGTGTGTGTGCATGTGTAGTGTGAGTCTGTGTGTGTGTGTATACATGGTGGTATGTGGGCATGGTGATGTGTGTCTACATGATGGTGTGTGTGCGCTTGTGCAGTGTTTGTCTGTGTCTGCAGGGTATATGAGTATGTAGGTGTGCGCATGCGTGGTACATGTGTGTGCATGGTGCAGTATGATTTTATATGCATTGCACGTGTGTGCGTGTTGTGTGTGCGTGCGTGTAGTGCGTGTGTGTATTATGCGCATGCGTATGTCTGCATGACTGTACGAATTAGTTTAACAGCCGAGGAGAAAATACACCCACAATGTGATGGACACAGTATTATATATAGCAACTGTCATATACCTATCATACACCGCCACTCACATATATGTCATACACACACGTATGTCATAGACAATGACACATACACACAATGGCTTATAAGTAGACACTCCAAATTATACATGCAGCCACACACACACACACACACATACACACACACACATATATATATATATTTATATATAAATATATATACACACACACATGTACATATATACACACATATCTATATATGCACACAAACACAGTGATATCTATCTATCTATCTATCTATTTATATACATGTATACACACACACATGTATACACGCAGTATATATATATATATATATATATATATATATATATATATATATATATATATATATATATATATATATTTATATATATGCACACGCACGCTCACATGCACACACACTCATAGTCATAAATACTCTAATTACTTGCACGTGTTCTATATGCTTCAGGCAGCCATATTTTCTCTCTCCCCGACTTCTCCCCCCCCTTTTTCTTCCCCTCTCTATCTCACTTATCCTTTCCTTCTTTCCCTCGTCATTTCTTCCCTCAGCTCACAACACAAGGCACCGGAAGCAGGTGTGCGCATGATTTAATTGGATTACCCTTCCTTATTACAAATCTCTCTCTCACACACATGGACTTCACATCTTACATATTTCATATGCATGTATATATATATATATATATATATATATATATATATATATATATATATATATATATACATACACACACATATATATATATACATATATATATAGCATACATGAATATATGTATGTATACATATATATACGCACACACAAACGCACGCATATATATATATATATATATATATATATATATATATATATATTACGGAGATGTACTTGCATAGCAAGTGACCTGATCTGAGATCGTGTGCTGGAACGAAAACAATTGCAGCGTGGAAGGTGTTTATAAGCCATTTAAAATGACACACAAAAGCCGTCAGATTCACTTCAACATTTAAATTTAATTTGTCAAAACATTTTCGTCGCTTTGGACTGCGACCTGTTCACTGACAAAATTCTGTGCTGCGTATATATATATATATATATATATATATATATATATATATATATATATGGTGGTTGTCTACTCCTTAAACAGAGTTTGACCACCTCCTGCACCTACACCTTAGCCCTTTCATGGCGTCTGATGTGGCTTTTTAAACCAGACAGTGTTTTGAAAAAACACCCACACAGATTGCACCTCTGATTTGCACTACCAATACCTGCAAGTAAGTTCTGCTCATTGTGGATCCTAGCATGTCTTTTAAGACCCCCATTGGATTTGCAAACCCTCTGGCACACACCACATTCATATATATATATGTATATATATATGTATTTACATCACATACGTATAAATACATATACACACACATATAGATATATATAATATGTACTACATTCACAGACGCATGTACCCAGTCACATCGCCATATGCATTTTGTATATATGTATATATGTATCTATGTGTGTGTGTGTATAGATATAGATATATGTTTGCTCACACACGCATACATATATAAAATAGATGTCTATACAGTGAAATACTTAAAACCTAGGTAATGTTATGTGATTTTTGGCCTCTTGTGCATGTGTGATTAACCTTTACATTGTTCTCGTTGAATATTTTTGAAGTATATATCATCGGTTTGAGCTGTTTCGTGATTGTTGTTTAGATATTTGTTTTATGCTATATTGGTCGCTACATTTATAATAAAAGTGGATTAAACCAGATATTCCTCTTTCGGTTTCTAGTAGGTATTTTGGTTAGTTTCTGTGGCTTTAGGTAAGAATTTAAATTTTTCTTTATATCCGCTCAATTTTATGATTTCTTTGGAAAATGTTTTGATAAGGGTATTGTGAAAATTCTCTGGATTATTTCACTAAGTTCTTTATTATAACAAGATAGGTTTCTAAATTAATTTTTGGATATATCGAGGAACTTCAATTTTCTGCTAGAACAGAACAGTATTGTCTTGTGTGTTGAGTTTAGTGTTATGCCTTTGAAATATACAATGTTATTTTGGATTTCATAATTATTTTGACGTTGAACCACTTGGAACCATTATCTTTTACAAAACGTGTTCTATTCACATTCATCCATGTTTTATGAAATTGCTTGCCTATCGTCTCTGTAAAACCGTATCTGTTAGTGGCTGAATATTATACCTAATTTTCCTAGAACGTATTATTCAACTAGTTCACATATCCTCGTTCTGTCATAGCTCTCTATGCGTACGTCGAAATACCGTTCGTTTATTTTCCTTTATCGTAGAATAAAAATGTGTTCCCCGAGGACATTATCAAGCATCATCGATGATGAGTGAATCTTTTTCAAATTCCAGCACTTGGTAGAGGAAAAGATGGTCATACAAACTCACAATCTGTGTGTTCACACTTCAAATATTTTCCCAACTCAAGCTGAATTGCCAGAGGTACGTTATCTGAATGATAGGTGACACTAGAACGAGTGCAAAAAAGAGGTGGAGTGGGTGAGTGAAAGAGATAGATAGAGAGAGAGAAAGAGAGAGAGAGAGAGAGAGAGAGAGAGAGAGAGAGAAAGGGAGAAAGAGAGGAGAGAGACAGAATGAGTTTCGACTGTATACCGGAAGTGTTGCCATGATTTCTGGAACGTGATGCTGTCACATTTTATAATATGGTAAAAATCTAGTTGTTCTTAAGTTGAATGATTTAGTTAGTTGCTGCACCTAGTTACAGCTGAGTAGCAAACAGCAAGAACAAGAACAACAACCACAACAAGAACAACGACAACACGAACAGCATGCACAAAGACAACTGATGATCAAAGGAGACGATGTATTTCGTCACGTGGGAGGTAGGCAGTGGGAAGGAAAACAGGAAGAAGAGAAGGGAAATAGGCAGACTGGAGGCGAAAGGAAGGAAGGAAGGAAGAAGAAGAAAGAGAAAGAAAAGTTATGATGAAAACAACGACGACAATGCTGCTACTGCTTATGTCGACGACGACGATGATGATGATGATAATTTAAGCACAAGATCGACAGTTTTCAGGGGAAAGGGTTTCACGATACCATCGTCCCCGTCACGTGACTACTACTTTATTTTATTGATGTGAAAAGGTGAAAGCCGTAGTTGACCTCGGCGGGATTTGAACTCAGAACATAAAGAACCAGAAGGTCGCTAAGTACATTGTCCGACGTTGTAATGGTTCTGCCATCTCACGGCCATTGTGGTTTCCAGTTAAGACACAAGGCCAGCAATTTTAAGGGAAGCGGATTAGGAGATCCCCCCCCCCCCCGCCTTCTTCACCAGTGATTTATTCGAAATTTATTTCATCCACTTTGGAAAGGTGAAAGGTAAAGTTGAACCTCGGCGTGTCCAACGCTTTTATGATTCTGCTAATCCGCTGCCCTTAATATGACGGTGAGGATCACGATCATCATCATCATCATCATCATCAGTAGCAGCAGCACCAACACCACCACCGCCACCACCATCATCATCATCGTCGTCAGCATCATTACCACCACCGCCGCCGCCATCATCATCATCTCAACAGCAATAATAATCCTTTCAACAATAGGCACAAGGCCTGAAGTTTTGGGGGAGGGGATTAGTCGATTACATCGAACCCCCGAGTTTCACTGGTACTTAATTTATTGACCCTGAAATGATGAAAGGCACAGTCGACCTCGCCGGAATTTGAACTCAGAAGGTAGCGACGGGCGAAATACCGCCAAGCATTTCGTCCAGCGTTCTAACGACTCTGCCTTAACAACAACAACAATAATAATGAGAAAAGGAAGAATGTGTAAGAAGGGAAAGAGAGAGAGAGAGAGAGAGAGAGAGAGAGAGAGAGAGAGAGAGAGAAAGAGACAGAGAATGGAAGAGAGGGAGAGATAAAGGGAAGAATGAAAGGTAGATTAAGAGAGAAGAGAATGAAAGAGAGAAAGAATGAGGGGAAACAATATTTATAAATTAAACACAGAAAAACATCAGCTTTGGAGGCGGCAAAGAGTACCGACAGATGATGCTTGCATTTCAGCTGGCACCAGCACCAATAATAAACATCATTGTCATCGCTGTCATCGTCGTCATGCCATCATCATCACCATCATATTCACCATCACTACCACCACCTCTGTCCCCCACCCCCACCCCCACCACTACTTCCCCCCCCCCCCCGCGTCGTCGTTACTTCCGCCATCTCTGTACAGATATTTGGTAACGAAAAGAATTTTTGGTCTGTTGCTCCTTGATAGACATTAAACATCAGTTATGCCTTTTCTTTTTGATATTTATTTTAGTTTATTGTTTATTTTACATATACTTTGCTATTTTTATCCAATTTATTCATCTTTTTTTTTTTAATGGCAAAAATGCTGTGTGAAAATGAAAGCCGATCTTTTCTGTTTCTTCCTGTATATCAAACTCGTTTTGTTTCCGTTAAGTAAGAGTTCTCTTAACACCTTTCGTATACAAATAGTGTTTCGACCTAATTTGGCTTCCTGAGTGACAAATACTCTCGACATTCGTCACTGAGGAGAGCAAATAATTTCAAAACAACATGTCTCGCAATCCACCGAAGTTCTGAGTGAAACCTTGTGTCTTTCTATGATGTTTCTTAGGAAAAATTTTACACCTACTGACGATCTATGTTTGTATACACTTCATAATTATTATAAATGCTGGTATTCTAAGCTAAGGCTATTTCGAGGACCTTTTACCCTTTACTTGTTTCAGTCATTGAACTGCAGCCATGCTGGAGCACTGTTTTGAAGGGTTTTTAGCCGAATAGATCGATTCCTGTCCCTTTCTTGTGGTACTTGCTCGATCGTTCTTTTTGTCGAAACTAACACCGAATGTCAAGGCATTGCGGGGATGGTGGCACACACACAGACTTGTACACGCACGCACATACGAGCTTCTATACTGTTTCCGTCTGTCAAACTCACAAGACATTCGGTAAGACTGGAGCTATAGCAGAAAACACTTGCCTAAGGAGCTGCGCCGTGGGACTGAACCCGAAATCGTGTAGCTGCAAATCGAGCTCCCTAATCCCACAACTACGTGTACTAATTCAATCTGAACGTGTACTAATTCAATCTTTCATCATAGCAGCCAGTGATTGGGAATTGAGACGACAAAGTGTTGCTGTCTTGGCTCAAATGCTGTGTATTTGCATTTAATTACAATGTTTAGGGCTGGGTTCATAGGCGCAAACAAGGCTGTGTGGTTAAGAAGCTTGATTTGCGACCACGTAGTTTCGGGTTCACTTCCCACTGCGTGACACATTGGGCAAGCGTCTTTTACTATACTGACATTCGATTAAAATGTCTTACGGTTAAGCTGGTTCCTATGTATTTCCCTGAAGAGAAGATTACATCCTTATCAACATCACCTATTCCTTTGGAAGGTACAATTTGTAATCTTCGAAACATATGTTGGAAATAAAAGAATTCATTTAACATATGCGTTTTACTCCATTTACTAAATTTGTATATTTACTCAAATACCCAAAATAACAAGGAGTTTCTACCTCATAAACAGGAGTTACACCACAGTCATTTTGTGATCTTTGCTACCCTGGTATCTATTAACCAATTTATTTTGTCGGAGTTAATTATTAACTTAGAGAAAATAAATACATACATACATACATACATATATATATATATATAATATAATATAAATAATATATAAATATATGCATATATCCATACATATATGTACATACCTACACCTATATGTGTATATGAATATGTATAATATATATATATATATATATATATATATATATATATATATATATATATACACACACATACATATAAATGTGTATGCACACACACACACACGAGAAATTAAGATAACGCACGCGTTAATATATTATTAGTTCTTACATACGTTTTACCATTATGTTTGCTTGCAATCCTGCATTGGATGTTCTAAGTGCTTATGGATGCTTAACAAGAACGAATAATCAGAGAACATTTTACTGCATAAACTATAGAGAACTAATGCCCTATATATAATATCCATATGTGATGTGTGTGTGTGTGTGTGAATGTGTGTTGTTGTGCCATTGTTTGTCAGCCTACCCCATCACTGCTTTACAACTGGTGCTGGTTTGTTTAGGTCCCGCCATCCTCGCGGTTCGACATAAGTACTAGACTTTAAACAAAATAGAATTGGGATAAATTTCTTCGACTAAAACTCTCTAAGGCAGCGCTTCAGCA
Organism: Octopus bimaculoides; assembly: GCF_046866305.1. Classification (NCBI taxonomy): domain Eukaryota; kingdom Metazoa; phylum Mollusca; class Cephalopoda; order Octopoda; family Octopodidae; genus Octopus; species Octopus bimaculoides. The sequence goes on along the minus strand of NC_142953.1, from coordinate 26,216,680 downwards.
AGGCTGCAATCCAATGACTGACGGAAGATAAAAAGATAAAAATATAACAATAAAAGATTTCCTATTCATACAGTACAGAAGTTTGGTACTACTAAAGAAGCACGGTCCCGAGCGCACGGTCGCGCAGTCGTGCGTCCGCGCTAGCTAGTCGTGAGTGGTCGATCCTAGCCCTGACCCTGTCACTAACCCTAACCCTAACCCTGTCCCTAACCCTAACCCTATCCCTAACCCGCGTGTGCAAATGAATACGTGTTTAGGGTTAGGGTTAGGGTTGCGGATAGGGTTGGGGTTAGGATCGACCACTCAAGACTAGCTGGCGCGGACACGCGGCTGCGCGTTCGGGACCGTGCTGCTTTAGTAGTACCCAGAAGTTTTATATTAAAATCACTTCGTGTGTTGCAGTTGAAAGTTTTATTCAATGTGTACATTTGACAAAAATTTATACAAGAAGATATCAGCAAAGATGGCTTCGTATAGGAAACAAAGTTAGCAAGCTACCTTGCTACTTACCACTAGATGGCAACTGTGCATCACACAACTAACGTCATTATTCTACCTAACTGTTGTCTCAGGTTTACTTCAGTCAGAAATATACAAAAAACACAAACAGCGAAGAAAAAGATAAAAACACCTACACAAATCCCAAAAATAAAGGGGAAAAAATGGAGAAAAATAAACGCTATGCATTTGATGTTTTCTCCTTCGTTCTCTCTCTGTCTCTCTTTCTCATCGAACTGCAGAAGATATTTCGCTTCAAAATGGAGGAGAAATAATGGAGATTTTTTTTCATTTTAGTTTTTAATTTTGTCTTTTATTTTCTTTCGTTTTCTACTTGCTCTCTCTCAGTTCTAACATTTTCGTTTCTGAGGTGGAATACATTCGAAATGAAAGCGGAAAAAGAAAAGCGAGGGAAAATATGAGAGAGAAAGAGTATGGGGTATTAGGAGAAATAGATAGATAGAAAGATAGATGAATGGATGGATGGATGGATAGATAGATAGAGATAGGTAGAGAGAGAGAGAGAGAGAGAGAGAGAGAGAGAGAGAGAGAGAGAGAATGGGGAAAAGAAAAATAATGGAAGAAACAGAAAACAATAAAAGGGGAATAAAGAAAGAAAGGAAGAAAACAAGAAAGCGAACAGAAAAGAAAATACGAATAGAAAACAAACTAATACTTTCCGAGCAGAATTTATGCTAAATATAAAGTCAGACGCGAAAAGTTCCATTGAAGCTGTGATATATAATGGCGTCTTTTACAAGACTTCGATCGATAATGGCCGACACATTTACATGCTAATGCAAATATGCAGATATTGATGAATTCTGTTCAGATCTATAAAGGACAAGACTCTCAATAATAAAGCTGTGAATGCATTTCGTTTGCTATTGATGTTCATGTTTTTTCTTTTCCTTTTCTTTTTATATTATTATTCTCTCTCTAGATTTATCGTTCACTTTTTTTTTTTTACCTATCTTCGTCCTTCCGTATCTCTCTCTCTCTCTTTATCTCTTTATCTATCTATCTATCTATCTATCTATCTATCTATCTATCTATCTATCTGTCTGTCTATCTGTCTGTCTGTCTGCTTCACTATATTTCTCTCTCTATTATACTACGTTCTTTAAATGGGTTTCCACCATCTTTCCAGAGATATATTTCCTGGATATTTCAGTTCATGATTTTCGTAAATAACTCTTATTTTTTGCTGAAAGCTTTTCCTCAAATGCGAGAATGTGAGCTTGGTTTCCGCTGTACGTTCACAGCATTTTACTCACTTGTGGGGGGAAAAAAAACCCAACAAAACACACACACACACAAACTAACATAGAAAATATCGAATTTGCTTTTCAGCCATCCAGCGTCAATAAAAATACCAGTAATCTGCGGTGTGTTAAACCAATATATATATATATATATATATATATATATATACACACACACATACATAAATGTATATATGCATTGCATATGTATATATATTCTTTGTATTATATATATATATATATATATAATCATAAATATATAGGGATTGACTGCCCTGCATATCTATATATATATATATATATATATATATATATATATATATATATAGGGATTCCCTGCCCTGCATATCTATATATATATATATATATATAATACAAATAATAAATGAGTATATGCATATATACGTACCTGTATGTACATACCTACATCTACCTGTATATATAGATGCATATCTGGGTACAGGACGTTGCAAAAAAACGTAGAATATATATATACATATGCAATGCATATATACGTTTATGCATGTGTGTGTATATACTCATATATACCATATATGCACACATATAAAATGTATATTTATATCTCATATATATATATATATATATATATATATATATATATGTGTGTGTGTGTGTGTGTGTGTGCTTGTACATATGTATGTACGTATATAAACAAGAAGACTGACAGATAGAGACAGCAACGACCACACACACATACCTCTACAAAAGAGTGACTTAATCAAAAAGATTAAACATTTCCCAGAGTGCACCGAACATTTCCGGTTGGGTGGGCTCTTGCAATTCCTCCCTTATTTACTTAAATATGCTAATGACTTCCATTATACTGCTGTTTCTCTCTTTCGATATATGTTATAACCTTTTGTTGCGGATCCCTGTTATCTAAAGTGCGTGACATATAGGGGACAAAACATCGACTGATCACTAGCACATAACTTCACTTCCAAATACCGCCATCACCATCATCACTACCAGAATCAGCACCACTGACGCTTCAACCATTTCAGTCCCCCCCCCCCATAAATTATAGCCTTTGCTACATCGCAAAGTCCTTCCTTTCCGCCGCCGCCGCCTCAGCTTCCTCCACCGCCACCGACGCCTGCCACCACTAACATCGTCATCCTACGCTTCCTCATCGTCGTCGTCATCATCATCATCATCGGTGTCGTCGTCATCGTCGACGTCGCCATTATTATCATCATTTTCATCATCATCATCATCGTCATCATCCACAACATTGTTGCCGTAGTCGTTATTATCAACATCACATTCATCGTCCAACCAACAGCCACATCACCAAATTGATATATCTGAACACTCTCTAGTTGTGAGGGATATTTCGGTGGTCTCCCAGTTGAATCTCAAATTACTATTTTCACACAACGACAATCATTCATTCAGGTTTACGGAACATTTTTTTTTTTCATCAAATATTTACAAAACGTTACCAGAGCAAAGACAAGTGAGCGGATCCTAGATCTGGTAGTCAATCGATGTATATTCAGATGATGATGATGATGATGTTAATGGCGGTGTTATTATGTGTTTACATTTATGCTCTCCCCCACCTGATCTAAGCCCAATGGAGACATTCCATTCCGTTCCATCTTCCTCGCAATACTTTTCGTCATAACCGTAGCAACACTGTCCCGTAATCCCCAGCCCCTTTGTACGATCTGTGGACTGCTTTGCAGATCCTTAGCGGAATTGAAATGTCAAACCCGGCTTAAACAATCAAGCTGAATAAACTGAGTAGGTTGTTGGATCCTCTCGTACGTCGGAACCGACGACAGAGTCCGCCATCAGCCATCATATACATACGTACGTACATACATACATACATACATACATGCAGATAGATAGGCATATAAATATGTGTGTGTGTGTGTGTGTGTGTGTGTGTGTGTGTGTGTGTGTGTGTGTGTGTAATAGAAATAGGTTTCAAAGAAAAAAGAGAAAATGCTCATTGGATATAAAAAATAAAGGCTTTTTTATGAAACGTAAAGATATATATATATATATATATATATATATATATATATATATATATATTTGCGACCCTGAAGAGATGGAGTATCCGGCAATTTATAATTTGTAATTTGTAATGTGTTATAATATGTTATAATATTTTATGAGACATTTTATGATGTGGTTTATTTATCCTGGATACTCTATTGAAATGTGCATAGGTTTGGCTTATTGTTGTTGCTACTGCTATTAAAATTGTTGCTGCAATAAAGTATCTTCAATGCATCGATTTTGAGCTCTATTTTTTAAGATATATATATATATATATATCTTAAAAAATAGAGCTCAAAATCGATGCATTGAAGATACTTTATTGCAGCAACAATTATAACAGCAGTAGCAATATATATATATATATATATATATATATATATATTTTAGTCTTTTACTTGTTTCAGTCATTTGACTGCGGCCATGCTAGTGCAAACACGCGAACTACTTCGTCCCTACTTTCAAGTTCGTGCCTCACAGCGTTCATACACACATAATTTTTCTCGTCTGGCCGTAAAGCCTTTTCTCTTTGTTTTCCTGTCTTGTTTTTTGTCCGCCACTACATTCCTCCATGGCAAGATTTAATTTGTGTATACAAATTTAATTTGCGGTCCATGGGAAGAGCCGTTTTAACGACGGGCTTATTTCAGTTTCCGTCTACCAAATCCGCTCATAAGGCTTTGGTCGGCCCCAGGCTATAGCAGAAGACACTTGTCCAAGTTGCCACGCAGTGGGACTGGACCCAGAACCATGTGGTTGGTAAGCCACTCCTGAGCCTACATGATAATATATCAATATAATATATAAAAATTATAACAGGAGTTTTTTCGACATCGCATGGCTATGAGAGACCTCGCTCTTGAGGAAAAGAGAAATCAAAGGGGTTAATAGATAAAAAACAGTTGAGAACTACTGAGAAGTTTTTGCCTTTCTTCTTCAGTCCTAATCCTCTAACACAACAACCTTCGTTTAGAGAACTTTCATCCCACCAAATTATCCCTCAACTTCAATTCGGGCCCCAAATGTCTCACTCTTTTACAAAGAACCAGAGCGACGAATCGTGATATTCTGCAATCCTAATGGATAAATAAACGTTATCAATCCAACTGAAATCTGAAATGACTAATCTAGTATTTTCGGACACAGATCAACGCCACTTCTCTTGGATTGCAGATATTACTGCATTTTAACGTGTATAAGGAACCCCCTAATTTTAGGGTCTTAAAATTTGGAAAAAAAGGTTTTGTAAGGGATTATTATACTATCCATGTATAAGAAACTCCCATGTTTTTTAACCTAATTTTTGACAAAAAAGGGTTCCTTATACATGTTAAAATTTGGTACTCTATTTTAACATTATGTTAATGATATCTATCTGTCGGTCTCTATCAATCATTCAATCTCTCTCTAAATGTCTGTCTGTCTCTGTCTCCCCCTCTCTCCCTTTTTCTTTCTCTTATATTTAGATGTCTGTCTGTCTCCCTCTCTCTCTTATATATATAGATATTTGCATGTTTGATTGTGTGTGCGTGTGTTTGTGTTTGTGTGTCTCATGTGGATTTTTACTTGTGTGCAGGAACATAAACAGTTAACTATCAAGCGAGTGTGTATGTGTGTGTGTGTTTAATTTTTGTAATGGGAACTCACCAAAGAAGCTGGGCTGGTTTATTTATGTTACAAGAGGAAGGAAATGACAACGAAATCCAGCAGTGAGTTTATCTCTGATTAAGCAGACGACCGCCCGGCTAACTTCCCGTTAAATAAGGATATAACGTTCATTTGACCTTTGCTGTCAAGTAGAATTCCCTCCACTTTTCGCTTGTCTGTTCGGCGGGAATCAATTACCGGAAACGAGAGCCGTTACTGAGCTGTAGAAATGCCGATGATATAAGGGACCTATATCTAACTTCATTCTTATCGTGTTTATCTGATTTATCAGATGTAAACAAGTAACACATCTTTTTGTCTTTCCATATGTGAACATCGTCTATCTGACACATCTGTCTGTCAGTGTAGTTTTGCCTCAGTGAGTATTCATGTGAAATAAGTATATATAGGTCGCGGTCTCAAAGCGACGAAAACATTTTGGCAAATTAAATTTAAATGTTGAAGTGAATCTAACGGTTTTTGTGTGTTTCTTAAATAGCTTATAAACACCTTCCACGCTGCAGTTGTTTTCGTTCGAGCACACGATCTCAGATCAGGTCACTTGCTATGCAAGTACATCTCCGTAATATACATACATACACACATACACACACACACACACACACACACACACATATATATATATATGTATATATATATATATATATATATATATATATATATATATATATATATATATATGGTAATCTTCCAGTTTCGAGGGGTTAAATAAATTACAAGGGAAATAACTGAACGACTTACCAGTATTATCCGTACTACTTTTTCTCTAAAACAGCATGCGACGGAATTTTAACAGGCAGAAAAGAATCTAAAACAGCATGCGATGGAATTTTTTTTTTTTATAAAAGTTTAAAATGTTTTTTTCTTTTTACAAAAAGCATGCGACTTTTTTCTTTTTACAAAACGGAAACGAAATGGTTTGCAGAAGTACTCGACGGAACGGAGTCAAAAACAGCATGCGACGGAATTTTTTTTAATAAAAGTTTAGGGTTAGGGTTAGGGTTCGGGTTAGATGTTGTGCAGCCGGTCTTCCACGAGGCATTTTCGATTTCTCATAAGAAACTATGATATTCAATCACGTGTGTGATTTATATATAAACAGTTAACGTCAATCAAATCACGTGATTTATTTATAAACAAAGTAGTACGGATAATACTGGTAAGACGTTCAGTTATTTCCCTTATAATTTATTTAACCCCTCGAAACTGGAAGATTACCTATATATATATATATATATGTATAGCAAAATTTAGATTCAGATGAATATGCTACTTAAGTTGCAGAATTTAGTACGGTATTATCCATACAATTTCAAAGTAAGGTGATTAAAATCAAAATAAGCAACAAGGATATCCAGATTATATATATATATCGAACATTGTAAATATAATCCAATTTTTATTGTATATTTAAAATTGTAAATATTTAATCGATACAGCTACTTCACCCCTTTTATGTTTGTCTGTCCTTGTTCGTCCCGTCTTTGTAGTGCCTTTATGGCAAATATTTATGAAATAAAGTAGCTTGCTTACCAACCACATGGTTCCGGGTTCAGTCCCATTGCGTGGCATCTTGGGCAAGTGTCTTCTACTATAGCCTCGGGCCGACCAAAGTTTTGTGAGTGGATTTGGTAGAAGGAAATTGAAAGAAGCCCGTCATATATATGTATATATATATATATATGTGTGTGTGTGTTTGTGTGTCTGTGTTTGTCCCCCTAGCATTGCTTGACAACCGATGCTGGTGTGTTTATGTCCCTGTTACGAAGCGGTTCGGCAAAAGAGACCGATAGAATAAGTACTAGGCTTACAAAGAATAAGTCCCGTGTTCGATTTGCTCGACTAAAGGCGGTGCTCCAGCATGGCCGCAGTCAAATGACTGAAACAAGTAAAAGAGTAAAAGAGTACACCAAGAATTTGTCTTATGGTATGAGATTATCTCCCCTCCTCAAGCGGAGCTGCTCTCAACTGCTATTTGGTAATTTGAAGATATCAAGAGCTTATGTTGTATATTATTTAATACACCTGTATTGTCTATGTTCTTCATGTACATGTCACTGGCCATCCTGCGTAATTACTCATACTCCATTCCTTCTACTTCATACTATCCATGCTTCACAACACCACCGGGTCTACAAAATTCAACCGTTACTAATGGTTATACACTTATTTATAGAGAGTTTTGTAATAAACTGTTATATTTTGTGGTTTAAATTCCTTTCTAGTCTTCCATTTTTTTGTTTCTTTGACAGGAGAGCACTAGATGCATCAAATCAGGTTGCTGTACCTCTGATGGTTCACCACACTATCTCAAGTATCCCCGTTGTTGGTTCAGGTGAGTTTCATCCGTCAACATTAAATATTACTTGATACTTTAACTCGATGGGTTTTGGAAATAGCAGCCAAATCTCTCTCCAATTACAGGCGTGGCAATGTGGTTAAGACGCTTGGTTCCCAAACTACATGGTCTTTGGTTCAGTCCTACGAGTGTCTTCTTTTATATCTCCGGATCAACCAAAGTTTTATGAGTGGATTTGGTAGACGAAATCAGATAGGGGCCGGTCGTGTGTGTGTATGTATATATACACATACACATATACATATGTGTGTGTGTGTGTGTGTGTATTCCTTTGTGTTTGTATTTATCACCCACCATCGTTTGACATCCGGGGTTGGTTTGTTTCCGTTTCCGTAATTTATCAGTTCAGCAAAAGTGACTGACAGAATAACTATCAGGCTTAAAAAAAAAAAATACTGGGTCCATTGGTTCGACTAAACCCTTCAAGGTAGTGCCCAAACATGGCCGCAGTCCAAGGACTAATATAAGTAAAATGAAAGGAAAAAAGGGCTTTTGAAAAGAGAGAGAAGCATTAAGAAATCTAGTGTTTGATACAGAATACCTGGACAATGGGCAGTGTAGCCATGGCTGAAGTACGTTTGACCATAGACCTGCTCAGACAAAGCCGATCTGGGGCCAAACATCGTGAAAGACAAGTCGTGGAACGGTGGTACAAAGCTTTCATCGTTAAACCGATTTCAATTCCTACTCCCTGATACGTTACTTCATTAATGCTTTTAGTGCTCCTCAGCAGTGATTCCTGATGGGCCTGGGGCTTTCCCTGACTTCATATCCTTAATTGCTTTATCTAGCAGGGTACTGTCGATTCAGGTAACTAGTCCCTCAATTGGATCAACATTTGGCAGGCTCTCCTCCTCCCATTCTTTCTTCACATTCAGCAGTCTTTCATAATGGCATCTCCAAGCCTCTTTCTTTGCAGAATAAGACGAGGGGTGTTTTTTATCACTTCTCCATGAGTGAGGTTCTCACGTGGTAAATTACTCAGTATTCTATATTCTGACATAACATCCACATTTAAGTGGGGGATAAATATTTAATATCAATACTGCTTCTCTCACTGTTATGTCCCGCATTATGACAACGTATTTCATCGTTTCTGCGGGACTGGCCCGAACAGCATACTTCGCTGACTGACACTACCATCTATTAGTAGTGGGTTAGTCCACTTCTCACCTAGGGGCGTCCGCCACAACAGTCACTAATACTCTTTTACTCTTTTACTTCTTTCAGTCATTTGGCTGTGGCCATGCTGGAGCACCGCCTTTAGTCGAGCAAATCGACCCCAGGACTTATTCTTTGGATGCTTAGTACTTATTCTATCGGTCTCTTTTGCTGAACCGCTAAGTCACGGGGACGTAAACATACCAGCATCGGTTGTCAAGCGATGTTGGCGGGGTGGTGGGGAGACACAAACACAGACACACACATTGTATATATATATATATATATATATATATATATATATATATATATATATATACAACGGGCTTCTTTCAGTTTCCTTCTACCAAATCCACTCACAAGGCTTTGGTAGGCCCGAGGCTATAGTAGAAGACACTTGCCCAAGGTTCCACGCAGTGGGAATGAACCCGGAACCATGTGGTTGGTAAGCAAGTTACTTAATAATAATTTTTTTTTAAATCTCTGTCACTATTTGCCACACCCGTGCCAGAATAGACACTGAGGTTTTAAGTATATCGCAGACGGTGGAATTACTGCTACCTCAAGCCACGGATGTCTGCTGTTGACAAAGCCAAGGCCAGCGGCTGTAGCGGGCAGTTATCTCCCACTAGCGATATAAGTACCAGTAATTATTTGCCCCACAAGTTCATAAGCGAGGTTCTCTCATGGCAAATAACACAGCATCATGTATTCTAATGCATCATCCACTTTTAAGCGGGATAAATATTACCTTTTGGTATTAATACTGCTTCTGTCATTATTAATTATCCTGCAAAATCTTTGTGATAAGCGAACGATGTTACTGATTATCTTTATTTATTTTTCAGATAACAAACTCAGCTGCCCCGGGGATTTACGTTGCGGAGATATTTACACGCACACCTATCACGGTCTACCCAGTACCATCATTGATGAAAAATCTGGCAACATTCATTCTACGCTGTGGGATGCCAGGAAACGTGGCGTATTCTTTGATGTTGGTCACGGAGAAGGTTCGTTTACTTGGACTGTAGCTGAAATATGCGCCCAGAACGGTTTTTGGCCCGACATTATAAGCACCGACCTCCACAGCGGAAACACTGACGGACCTGCTTATGATTTGGTCACTGTTATGTCCAAGTTTCTTCACCTGGGTATGAGTATAGCCGATATTGTAAAGGCTGTTACTGAAACTCCAGCTCGTGCCATTCAGAAATCGGAAGATATTGGGAAGTTAGCGATTGGGCGAGAGGCTGATGTGACTGTGCTGAGAATCGAAGAGTGTGATGTAGCCATGGAAGACAGCTATGGACAACAGAGACGCATCCGACAGAGAATCATTCCGGTGGCGGTTTTCAGGGCAGGAAAACTATACGAGGTTCGAACTCCCGATGTCTGGCCAAATATTGAGAAGGCTAAATTGCTGTCAGCTGGATGGAACGAGCTTGTCATAAAGGACAAAGAAAAACCCCATTTTTAGTTTATCACTTGCGATTATTGCATTGTTATTGTCTCTCTCACTCTGTCTATGTATATATGTATGTATGTATGTATGTATGTATGTATACACACTTATATATATATATATATATATAAAAGGCGACTCCAGGTCATCAGCTTCAATTGGGCTTATCACAGATTTCGCATAAGACACATGCCTGCTCAAAGAATTTCACGTTTTCCCACATTATTTCTAACCCCAAATGGCTTTTTAAAAAATATCTAGCACTATGTCTTTCTCCATTTCTAAGTTCAGGGTAAAAATAAAGCCACCCTGCAAAACACAACTCATCTTTACACATAAATGCGCAAAATAACAGCAAACAAATAACAACAGTGGAGCGCACAACCAACATCAACGATCTGACTGTCGCCTGTACTCTCGACAAGAGATGCCAGTTACTCTTTTACACCTGTCAGGCTTGTTCGTATTAACCCGAGTTGCTGGCTAATTTTTTGTTCCTTTAAGAATGTTGTAGAACAGAAACTTTTCATAGATTGGAATTTAAATCCTAATCTCTATAGAAATTTATTATTTCAAGAAAATATTGAATATAAATTACTTTTAATTTTTACGATTATAGACAACAACTATAATCTGTAGCGCTGTAACTTCTGAGCTCGAGCCAGGCACGTGAGAATGATGCCGAGAGAACGTCTGCTAAAACTGATATTTTTTGACACAGGGCACCTCTAAGATGACCGACAGACGCTGAATGAAAATAAATGAACGGCGACCAGGCTCAATAAAAGGAGCCCAAGTTATTGGCTGAAATTACACACTTGAAGTCAGTGATGGTAGAAATTGAAACAGCTTGAAAATACACGTTCACTTTACTAAATTTATGCTTGGGCTAAGCCCGAACAGCCCGAGTACCGGAGTCGCCACTGCTATATATATATATATATATATATATATATATATATATATATATATATATGTATATATATATATGGCATCTTGGGCAAGTGTCTTCTACTATAGCCTTGGGCCAACCAAAGCCTTGTGAGTGGATTTGGTAGACGGAAACTGAAAGAAGCCCGTCGTATATATGTATATATATATATATATGTGTGTGTGTATGTGTTTGTGTGTCTGTTTTGTCCCCCTAGCATTGCTTGACAACCGATGCTGGTGTGTTTATGTCCCCGTCACTTAGCGGTTCGGCAAAAGAGACCGATAGAATAAGTACTAGGCTTACAAAGAATAAGTCCCGGGGCCGATTTGCTCGACTAAAGGCGGTGCTCCAGCATGGCCGCAGTCAAATGACTGAAACAAGTAAAAGAGTAAAAGATATATATATATATATATATATATATATATACATACATATATATATATATATATATATATATATATATATATATATATATATATATATATATATATACATATGGCCGTTCCATGGGGTTACCCTGGGTTTCACGTCCATCAAGCGCTTAGCTCTACACCGTTTCTTCACACTGTAAACCCCAAAGAAACGCCGTAAAGCTAAGCGTTTTATGGGCACGAAACCCAAGGGAACCCCATAGACCGGCCATATCTATCTTTGTCTATATATTCTACTGCTCTATAACTTAGAGCATGCTTTTCTTTCGGATATATGATTTACTGAATATATATATATCTATATATGCAGGTGAGACAAAATCTTGCACAAAATAAGTTCAATATACTCCAGAATTGTCAAAGACATGCTTTAATTTTCCTAAAATTGAAGAAAAATGAATGAAATAATGATGAATAGACACGTACTTGCACGAGGTGAACAAAATGAATAATAATAATATCATATATCAATGTAGTAATTAATTGATAACACTCTAATGTGTTGTTGATTAAGAACGACTTATTCTTGACTTCGCTAAAACACGAGACACGCCTTATTGTCTTAACGAGGACTTCTGTCTTCTCCCACCGAAATATAGAGTGCTACATATATTTTTCTAATGATAATTTTTAGATTGTATTTTTGATTATAAATTTTTAAAAACACGATGAAATAAAAGTAAACTGAATATATTATAATTACCTTTTTTTGTCATAATGGATGTATATATGTATGTTGTATGTATTATGTATGTATATAAGGCAATAAGTACAGGTTTTATACATACATGTGTGTGTATGTATGTATGTATATATATATATATATACATACATGTGTGTGTATGTATGTATGTATATATATATATATATAAAATTTATTAATAAGGGTAGAAATTGATATTAATCAATTAAAACCAGTGGTCTAGCATATTAAAAAAAAAATCCGAAGATTAAAATTATATTAGCATATAGGAGTCGACTTTTGCTGGTCATTCCTCTTATTTTTGTGTGTGTGTATATATATATATATATATATATATATATGTTCATATCACGTGTTATACAATGATGATGTAAGCATGGTGTAGATATTCATGTGGTGGTGCTCAGAGTAATCCAAAACCAAAACTCCGTCTATTAGTTTGAAGTAGAAAATCTGATGTAAGAATGATCTTTGTTGGGCGGATATGGAATCATTAAAAAACAAAGAAACAATAACAGATGTAAGGAATGTATTCACATGGAAAGTTGTGTATAGATTTTAATTATGTAATCAAGTTTTATCTTTACATCTGTTTCAAATAATCGATGACTGGTATCTGATTCGTGCATATTATGTAATGAAATCCAATATTATTGTAAATGTATGGACTAATATGGATTTTGAAAGACACATGGGATGAAGTCATGTTATTCTCATCAGAAGGTACTTGCAAATAGTTTAGAGAATAGTGATTATAAATATATTCAATAAGATTAGAAAAATGAGAAGAGGAGGAATTATAGTGAAAAGTATAAAGGTAAGGAAGAGGAGAAGAGAGAAAATAATAGAGTGGTCGAGAGGGAGTAATTTGAAAACCTTAATTATTAGACCTACTCCACCAGAATTTACATTGCAACGATCAACCTTAAATGCCGATTTGTTGCATATCTGAGCTTGTTTTCAAACGAGATCTATCCCACTCGCTACCAACATTCACCATCTCAAAGCTGATGGTATTCTCCATATTTTGTGGTCCATAATTAAAAATGGAACACGGTATACAGGAAGCTGATTACCTTGTGATTTACGCTGCCAAAAGAACTCTCCTTATATTACATGAAAATGAACACTTTAGACTTCCCTGACGTAATTACTTTATGCTGTCATTGGTATTACGAAACTTTTTCTTATTACTGTAAATCATTAAGTTCTATTCCCCCCTCTATCCCGTTGCTATTCTACTTCTTTGGTTTCTTCTTAACTACTATATTTAACTACATTTAGTAATATTCTTTAATAAACACCCATTGGTGTTTCCCAACTCTTCCCTCTTTCATCAACACGTCGCCACATCAGCTTTGTCTCGAATTTTCAACGCATGTATTTATATATCTTTATCTCTGACGATTTTAATTAGTTACAATTGTGTAAATGCATAAATATGCGAAGGAAATTTTATTTAAAAAATTTTAGAAATAAATAATGTGGGACGGGAGACTTATTCTGAAACTTTGCCTTCTTTCTAAACATAAATATTAAACTCATTATGGATAATTAAATTGTATAAAATAATTGGTTTAGCATTACGAGAGTGTTTTGGAAGCGTGGCTTTATCAAATGCCAGTTATCTTCAATGCAGCCATGTCCAATGGCAGTCAGTTTCAACGTGGTCTTCTTACAAAAAAGGCTCCTACCTATGGAGAAAAATCCAGAATGACTGCACACCAATGTTTGAAATCAGCATTATCAACATAAATGAGGAAAGGAATGGCAGAGTGGTTTCGGAGCTCACTTTGCAACCATTTAGTTTCCAGTTCAAACCCACAGCGCAACACCTTCGATAAGTGTGTTCTACAAGAGACCCGGGCAAACTAATGCCTTGTGCTTGATAGAAACCGTGTGGACGTTTGACGTGTGTGTGTGTGTGTGTGTGCGTGCGTGCGTGCGCGCGGTATGTGTGTTGTGTAGTTGCCCTCCTACCACTTGAAAACCGGTGTTCGTTTGTTTACGTCCCCTGTAACTTAGCGATTCAGTAAAAGAGCAATAGAGACCAATAGAATAAGTACCCGACTTAAATAAAAATAATAAATATTGGAGTCGATTTGTTCGATTAAATCCCTCCATTCAAAGCGGAGCTGAAGCTTTACTGCTGTGATTTGGTAAGTCTATTATTCTTCCATCTTAGAATATCATTTACGGTCACATATTTCATGACAATCTTTCTAAAACGTCATCCCTCGCCTCTCTCTCCGTAAAAGATTACCATATACAACAAGTGTACGCAATTGAAGCAATGTTAAATTAAAATAGCCATCTATGTATCATAATTAGCGTTTATACATCGTTGAGAGACAGCAGACTACAGATTTCGTCCGAGATAAAATATGGACATAAAACAGTTTTTTTTTTTTTTTTTTACCTCATAGCGATGTAGAGACATAGATTTCTATTTTAACTCTTTGCTCAAAGTATTTTCGTAAATTTGTCTGGAACGTCCATATTCGTTTTCAGAATTTTAGACTGCTCTTCTTTTCAGACTTGTAGTTAGTTAGCCCATGATCCTCAGACGTTTCTGAATAATATTATGCTTTCCTTTTATAAATTCCAAGTGACTTAAGTGGCTGAAAAAAAATTGCAAATGTGAATGATATGTGATGTATGGATGCCAAGGAAATATGTCCTCAAAGGGTTGATACAATTCTATATCAATATTTTGATTTTTGATAAGGTAAAATCGTTAAGCACGCCGGCCATTTCATCCGTCGTTAGGTTTTGAATTTCTAATTCTACCGAAGTCGACTTTGCCTTTTAAACTTTTGGGCTCTATAAAATAAGTACCAGTTGAACTTATGGGGCCGATGTAATCGGCTTACAGCGCTCTCAAAATTGCTGGCCATGTGCCAAAATTGGAAACCAAGTCATTAATACATATGTACTATCTCCCTTGAATATACTTAATTTCAGGGGAAGTAACTTTACACAAATCTACTTCAAGTTATTTCCCGTTATTATTAGAATTATTTCCCTTCAAAAGACCACGAAACGCCGACTGTTATCAAAGCTTTCGTTTCTTTTCCAGTTTTCCATTATATTTCTTTACTACCATGAATATCCATGAATAGTGTTGAACTCTTATTTGAAATTTATGTGAAACTATATATATGTATATATATATGTATATATATATATATATATATATATATATATATATATATATATATATATATATAAAGCAACAGTAACATCCACCCCTCGGGGTCAGCCACATTTAAGTGGCAAATATATATACTTCACTTTATCGTGCAGTTACTGTTAATACCTCGTTCAGAGATTTAACATTGCTTGTTTTCACTTTTTCGATATCAGTGAATAATTTCACTGGAAAAAGTTATATATATTTGCCAAGAATTATCTTTTGCATCGAAGGTCGGCGATTGTCGTACGCTGAAGAAGGGAAATAACCCTGAAACTCGAGTACGTACGTATCGTAGATCAAGATGGGAAAGATAACTTCCCTTGGAAAATACAGCCAGGACACAGATGTGTGTCGATAGCCAGCTGGAGGAGATGTCCTCCTGGGGCTAAAAGCAACAGTAACATCCACCCCTCGGGGTCAGCCACATTTAAGTGGCAAATATACTTCACTTTATCGTGCAGTTACTGTTAATACCTCGTTCAGAGATTTAACATTGCTTATATATATATAATAATAAAGGAGTTACGTCGCAAAAACGTATAAATTCAAATGAACATATTTATCTTCTTCAGTATATATTTCAGTATAAAGAATTCATTAAGAGACTTAAATCAAAATTTCTTTACTCATCATTCAGGAATAAATATAACATCAGAAAAAATACATTCCGTTTAAAAACACAAACCGTTCATGGCGAAAAAATTTCACAATTACAAAAACCGAACAAAATTTTTAAAGTTTTAGCAAAAACTATATATATATATATATATATATATATATATGCGTTTTTACTAATAATCGGCAGTTTGTGATATTACTGAGTGTCTCAAAAGCCAAGAGTTTTGTGCGTTGGCCCCTATAACTTCTACCGATAATTAATAACAAAACCTATATATCCTTATGCTTTCCGTTCCATTTTTCCCTTTTACATCACCAAAGCTATATCTATCTATCTATCTATTATATATATATATATATATATATATATATATATATTGACTGCTATATCTACAAGTTTTTTCTCCATTCTCTGTTTATTTCCTTGTGTTCCTTTCTGTTGAAGAGCGTAGGCTCAAAATGTAAAAGACTTTCTCACCTTCCTTAGCATCAAACTAATACACCTGCGTGTTGCTTATACCCCTGTGTTCGTCTTTTGTTTTTCTGTAAATTTCAACTATATATATATATATATATATATATATATATATATATAGGTCATATTTACAGAAAACAAAAGATGAAAACATGTGAAGGAAGAACAAGCAATTGTATTAATTTAACGTTCGGGGAGAATGGAAAAGTCTTTGATGTTTTGAGATTACACTCTTCGACAGAAAGGACTAAGAGGAAAAAACAAACAGAAGAGACAATTAAAAGAAGACGGAGAGAGAAAAGAAAAGTGTATGGTTAAGAAGATTGCTTTCCAACCATATGGTTCCAGGTTCAGTCCCACTGTGTGGTACCTTAAGCATGTGTCTTCTACTATAGTCTGGGGACAACCAAAGCCTTGTAAGTGGTTTTGACAGACATTAACTGAAAGAAGTTCGTTGTGAGTGTGTGTGTGTGTGTGTGTGTGTGTGTGTGCGTGCGCTTGTCCCCTACCACCAGTTTGACTACTTCTGTTGAATTGTTTGCGTCCCCATAACATAGAGGTTCTGCAACAAGCACGGATAGAATAAGTATCCGGCTTAGAAAGAAAACAAGTACTAGAGTTGATTTGTTTGCCTAAACCCTCCATCACCAGTGCCTCAGCTTGACTGCAGTCCAAGTCTCAGGCAAATGAAATATAAATAATACAATGTTCAAATAAAAGGTCAACACTACTCGTAAAAACACAAATGAGTATATAATCCAAATGTGTATGAATGTATGTATATACCAGCATGATGGTGATGATGATGATATATATACGAGAGCTGATCAATAAGTATCCGGACTGTTGCCATAGTAATGAAGCTAAAGTATGCAGAGTGAAACCGCTTGGTACAGATTGACCTTGAACTCTGCTGTGCATGTGCACTAAGTTTTAACGTTCCAGCTCACTTTTGCTGTTTACAGCAGTGCTTCGAAGTAACGTGTGATTGTCGCACTGACCATGACAGAGTAAGCTGTCATGGCGATACCTGCTCAGAGGCCTATGCAAAGTTGCAGAAAATGTATGGAGAGGGGTGTACGAGTGGGGTTGATGTAATTGATTGGCCTCCTCCCCCAAAATTTCAGGCCTTGTGCCTAGAGTAGAAAAGTATATTCCTATACACATTAAGGGCGGCGAGCTGGCAGAAACGTTAGCACGCTGGGCAAAATGCTTAGTGGTATTTCGTCTGTCGTTACATTCTGAGTTCAAATTCTGCCAAGGTCGACTTTGCCTTTCATCCTTTCGGGGTTGATAAATTAAGTGTACCAGTTACGCACTGGGGTCGATGTAATCGACTTAATACCTTTCTCTGTCCTTGTTTGTCCCCTCTATATTTAGCTGCTTGTGGGCAATAAAGAAATAGGTATTTCGTCTGTCTTTATGTTCTGAGTTCAAATTTCGCCAAGGTCGACTTTGGCTTTCATTCTACTAGGGTTGATCTTAGGTTGTGCAGTTGTTGTCAAGGCAACTTTCTGATGCTTGGTTGAATCAGGTTGGCATTCTGGCAAGCATGGAAGCCATGGGTGTGAACCCAGATGAAATCGACTGTGCATTGCAGGCATTTTGCATGGGCAATGGTCAGTGATAGCCTTCCTTGGTCGTAAGTGGACAGCCATCATCACGCATGCATGCACACATGCACACACACATACACACACACACACACACATGCATAATGAGCTTCCACACAGTTTCCATCCATCGAATTCACTCACAAAGCATTGGCCAGCCTAGGGCTATAGTAAAAGACACATGCCCAAAGTGCCATGCAGTGGGACTGAACCCAAGACCACATAGTTGTGAAGCAAGCTTCTTAGCCACACAGCCATGCCTGTGCACCTATAGCTGTGTTTGCATCTATGACAACAATAGATGTTACATATAATATCCATTTGCAGTAAATTCTACATAAAAAAGACATTCATTGAAGATTAAATTAAATCATTATTGTGTGATGAGTGAAAATATTTTATAGAAAACATCTGAATATTAAGGTTTTTATTTAAACAATGTGTTTGGACAACACATATTAGAATGTGATGTTTACAAAATGCTGAGGTCAATGTCCAAAGACAAGTGGGATTTCAAAATAATTTCTCGTGGTCCTGAAAATGGTTTTAAATAAACATTTAACAAACAATCTATTTTGGCTATAAATAATTTTCCTTTATTTTTGGCACAGGGTTCATTTACATACATCACACACACACACACACACACACACACACACAAACGCTAACATACATACTCTAACATACACACACACAATTAAAAAGACATTTTATTCAAAATATATTTTACAAAAGAAAGACAGAGAAAAAAAGCAAAAATAAAAAATGGGGGAGAAAGAAGAGAAAGACATTCCATAGCCTCGCCATTGCTTTTAGTAAGGCAGCAAGCATGTTGGTTTGCTTCAGTAGGTTCCGTTGAACCTTGTGGTGTGCGACCAATTGAAGCAGTTGGTGCTGCATTGATGTTTTTTTCCTTTCTTTTCTTTCTCCCCCTTTTTAAAACTTTTTTCTTTGTTTTTCTTTTGTAAAATATATTCCTGTTCAATCAAAAATATACATAGACATACAGACATATAAGCAAATATATACACATGTATGCACACACACACACACAAACACACACACACACACACGCACACTCACATATATACACATACACACACTCACACAAACAGAAACACACACCAGTGTATTTGTGAAAGCATTTGTGGCCACTGTTGCTTGGCAACTCAATGGCATAACTAAATCCTTCTCGACAACTTTTATACAATCTTTACAATGAGAGCATCATGTTATTAAGTCCTGAATCTTAGGATAACGTGCCCTCCCACAATTGAAGGAATTTGGGGACATATCATTTAGGTTAATGAAGCGTGAGCTGCAAGTTTACCTCAGCAGAACATGGATGCTTTTTCTTACTGACTTCCGGCAGAGGTAGAAGGCCAAAAATTTGGTAGGGAGAAGTATATTTGATTAGGTCAAACCAAGCAGCCCCTGGTACATTATTTGATGAATTTCAGAAGAATCAAAGACAAATTGGCGATCTTTCGATACTAGTCCACCACAACTTCCGGTCGTTGCGCGCATGCATACTGATTACATGATCGTGTAGTGAAAATATGAAAAGACAACATTAAATAAAAACTCAAACCTTCTCCCCCTCAGATGCATACAGTTCTCAAACTTTAAACACATAAACACACTATACGATCATGTAATCAGTATAGGGAGGAGATACGCCACTGTGGAGGTGCGCTTCACAACGGAGGAGGAAGCAATAAAGCACTCCACAGAGGCAATAAGGACAGAGGAATGGGTGCTCTTGCCTTCGTACTGTGGCAAATGTGTGGCCAAGGTGCGAGTGAGCAAGGTGCCATCCGAACTGAAACTTTAAACATATAAACACACTATACGATCATGTAATCAGTATGCATG
>NC_142953.1:26156382-26191382 GCF_046866305.1 Octopus bimaculoides | reverse complement strand
TTGGCTCCAGTTTTGTTCGACCTGAAATATACAGAAAACAAATTTGGCTTCAGTATAATCCTAGATTAGTTCTCAACAGAAAATAGATAAATAAATGCTTTATGGTTGTACTCCAGCATGACCACAGACACACACCTCTGGGTGTGTGTGTGTGTGTGTGTGTGTGTGTGCATGTGTATTTATATATATATTTATATAGACATAGATATACATAAATAGATACATACACGTACACACATACACACACACACAGCGTTCCAGTATGACCACAGCCACATGCTGAAGCATAAAATAATAAATAGAAAAATAAATGTACACCTTATTGGCTGCATATTCCTAGTGTATGCGTTTTGTTTATTCATTCAATTTGCTGTGGGACAGCATCCAGGAGATGCTTCCTACATGACACCTGAATATCACCGACCAGGTGAGACAACTCACTTCAGAATCACTGAGAATGGTAGATATCAATATTTTGCCATTTTCCAGGCTTACCCATACCATGTACTCAGACCATCGTGAAATGAAGTGAATTGGTGATCTGTGATTTATACAAGGTGGTATCAAAATGTTCCTGGACTAGTTCTGTAGCATGCCAACAGATGGCAGCACATAGTTGCATAAATAGTGAGAGCTAGCAGTGACCTTCATGAGGCAATGTACTAAGTGATATCACTGTGTTTACTTCACAAGTTGTGAAATTTGTGCTTTTTGTGATCATGTAGGCTGTAGTCTGTGATTTTTGTCATGAACAGGAAGTTGGAACAAAGAGCCAACATGAAACATTGTGTAAAACTTGGGAAGTCTGCTACAGAGACATTGAGAATGCTTTGGCAAGCTTATGGCGAGGAGGCAATGGGTCATATGCAAAATATATTCAATGTTTTTATAAGTCAATATCATGTTCTACTGTGTTAGCAGTGCTCTTACAGATAACCTTAACAAGTGATGTAAGAGCACTGCTAACACAGTAGAACACAGTATTGACAGATGAAAACAATTAATATACTTTGTTGTGTATTATGGCCACACAACGAAATACAGTGTCCCAACAGGTCATTAATATTTACATACCAGCTTCCAGGAATGTTTTGTTTTTATTTTTTTCTTCTTTTTTTATTTGTTTCAGTCATTTGACTGCGGTCATGCACCACCTTTTAGTTGAACAAACCGACTCCAGGAATTATTCTTTGTAAGCCTAGTACTTATTTTATTGGTCTCTTTTGCCAAACCACCAAGTTACGGGGATGTAAACACATCGACATCGGTTGCCAAGCGATGGTGGGAGGACAAACATATGCACGTATATATATTTCGTTTTTGGATTTGGTTTGCAAGATTCTTTATGTGAGTTTGTATGTCTGTTGTGTCTGGGGAGAGTAATTCCCTTTTAGTGCTTTATAATTTAACACATTCACTGGTTGGAAATTTTACCAGTGAGTGTGCTAAATTATAAGGCACAAAAAGAGAATGACTCTCCCCAGACACAACAGTATATATATATATAAACATAATTAAGGGATCAGCAAACATTTGCTTCACCATATACCGAAATTCAGAAATAGCAGCTAAACAAGCTGAGACTCCAACAGTAATGCTATCTGTTGGAGTCTCAGCTTTTTTAGCTGCTATTTCTGAACTTCGGTATATGGTGAAGCAAATGTTTGCTGATCCCTTAATTATGTTTATAAATATATATGAACTTTTAAATAAGTTCTCCACTGATAATGGTGCTTACATACCGAAGGGCTTGGTAAAAATTATTAATTGTTGATTTATTAATAAATTAATAAATTGATAAACCTTTACCCTTTTAATTTGTATATATATATATATATATATATATATATATATATATACGACAGGTTTCTTTAAGTTTCCATCTACCAAATCCACCCATAGTAGAAGACACTTGCTCAAGGTGCCATGCAGTGGGACTGAACCTGGAACCATATGGCTGGTAAGCAAGCTATATACCACACAGCCACTCCTGCACCCATATGTAAAATTGGTACATCAAATAATGTTGCACTGCTATATTTAGTGGTTGTTTACGCAATGAATTTGGGGATGAGTAATGGGTTGGGTAGGTGCTGAGGAAGGAGCAAAACTCATGAAGCATGGCATAGATGCTCGTTACCATGAAGGGATGAAAGGCAAAGTTGACCCTGGTGGCATTTGAACTCAGAATGAGAACACAGGCGAACTATTGCTAAGCCTTTTGCCTAGTGTGCTAATGATTCTGCAGGCTTGCCATCTTAATAAAAAAAAAAAAAAAGATAATGGTTTTAAATTTTGTCACAAAGGCAGCAATTTGGAGGGAGGGGATGAGTCAATTACATCGACCCCAGTGTTCAACTGGTACTTATTTTATTGACCCCTACAAAGATGAAAAGTAGAGTTGACCTTTGCAGAATTGAGAACTGAGAATAATGTTAAAAAAAAAGAAGTGAAATAGAATGAGTGTGTTTATTTATTATTGGCGCAATGACCCTCCCAGGATACATCATCATCCTCTTCATCATCATTTAACATCCGTGTTGTATGCTGGCATGGGTTGAACAGTTTGACAGGATCTGATGTCTCTAGGGACTGCATCAATGTCAGCTTTGGCATGATTTCTATGACTGGGAGCCCTTCCTGGTGCCAACCAGTTTACAGTGAGGACTGGGAGCTTTTAACTAACAGAAACTAAGTCACAACTTGCGTGACAGAAATGATAAAATCCAACCATGACCAACACAACTGTCTATCACTCTAGAGTTGATAAAACAAAGGATCAGCAATGTATCAACTCACTTAACCCCTTTCATTCCCTATAAATTCGTAGTCTTCTCGCTGAAACAAGGAAGTTGTAGAGAAAACTCACCTTGGGGGTAAGTGTAAGGGTTTCTTCGCTTCATAGCCCGGGTGGTCCACCAGAATATGATTCCAGACACCAAATCGATACAACTGTCCACTAAACTGGATATGATGGAAATTGAACCTGAAAGGCTGACAGCCACTGCTTTGCCAATGGTTAGACACTGGAAAAAAAAAAAATTATATATATATATATATATATATATATATATATATATATATATATATATATAATATATATATATATACATGTTTATTTTGGGAAGTTCAGTGTGTGACATTATTCTGTAGTAATGGCCCTAATATAAATATATATATATACATATACATATACAAACATACATCTCTCTCTCTCCCCCCCTTTATCTATCTATCTGTTTATCTATATCTCTACATACTCTTTACTCTTTTTACTCTTTTACTTGTTTCAGTCATTTGACTGTGGCCATGCTGGAGCACCGCCTTTAGTAGAGCAAATTGATCCCAAGACTTATTCTTTGTAAGCCTAGTACTTACTCTATCAGTCTCTTTTGTTGAGCAGGTAAGTTACGGGGACGTAAACACATCAGCATTGGTTGTTGAGCGATGTTGGGGGGGACAAACACAGACACACATATATATATACATATACATATATACAACGGGCTTCTTTCAGTGTCCGTCTACCAACGCCACTCACAAGGCTTTGGCTGGCCCAAGGCTATAGTAGGAGACACTTGCACAAGTTGCCATGCATTGGGACTGAACCTGGAACCATGTGGTTGGTAAGCAAGCTACTTACCACACAGCCACTCCATATATATATATATATATATATATATATATATATATATATATATATATATATATATATATATATATATATGTATATATATATTATCCTCATCATCATTGTTTAATGTCCACTTTCCATGTTGGCATGGTTTGGATGGTTTGACAGGGGCTGGTCAGCCAAGGAGGTGTCCAGACTTCAATTGTCTGTCATAGCAGGGTTTCCACAGCAGGATGCCCTTCCTAACATCAACCACTTTACAGAGTCTGCTAGGTACTTTTAATGTGCCACCAGCACAGGTCTGTTTATGCAGCACTGGCACAAGTGCGTCTTATGTGGCACTGGTGCCTGTAAAGGACAAGCCTGTATGTATGTATGGATGACATATATATATATATATATATATATATACATATATATGACGGGCTTCTTTCAGTTTCCGTCTACTAAATTCACTCACAAGGCTTTGGTCGGCCCGAGGCTATAGTAGAAGACACTTGCCCAAGGTGCCATGCAGTGGGACTGAACCCGGAACCATGTGGTTGGTAAGCAAGCTACTTACCACACAGCCACTCCTATGCCTATATATATCTATATATATATATATATATATATATATATATATATATATATATATATATATATATATATGTATATATATATATATATATGTATGTATGTATGTATGTATGTATATGTATGAGAAATAAGGATAAACACAAGTTTATATTATAGTTCCTATGTGCGGTTTATCATTATGGTTGTTTAGAACTTTGCAATATACGTTCCAAATGTATTTTGATCTTCAACCACAACGGGTCATAAGGGAGTACTTTATGGCATTACGCTATAGATAACACACACACACAGAGAAAACCACCACCACCACCACCACCACCATCTCCACCACCACCACCACCACCACCATTTAACATCTGCTTTCCACGCTGGACAGTTTGACTGGAACTTGCTAGCTGGACAGCAGCCCAGGATCCAATTGTCTGTATTGGCATGCTTTCTACAGTTGGATGCCCTTCCTAATGCCAACCACCTCACAGAATGTACCGAATGCTTTTTGTGTAGCACTGGCATGAGTGCTTCAATGTGGCACTGGTACAGATGCTGTTCATGTGGCACCAGCATGAATGTAGGAGTGGCACCATATAAATACTATAAGTCTATACTCCATATAAAACAAAGGTACTCACCACATTTAAACATAGCACTAGTCTTGTATAAAAAATGGCCTTAGTGATTTTGTTCGTGTTGGGGTACACCTCATCAGGATCTCTGTCGTTAAATGAAGACAACTTCTCATACGATGTAATCAATTTGTTTTGCGCCTTATAATAAGATCTGTTGGAAGCAATGTCACCATTCTGAGAGTTAAAGCATATTTAAAACAGAAGAGGTTGGAGAGAAAGAATTAAGTTTTATATTTTTAACTGGTCTTCTGCTGTGATTTATCAATTGTTTTATCCCTTTTTGTACCAATCTACCTGAGACCATTCCAGGTTCTATAATACAAGCTTCCTCTTTTGAAGTTATCTCAAAACCTCCCTTCAAAATTTCATGCTAATTTATGTTCCAAACACTGACTAGATTAATAACTGACAAAATTACGTTATTAAATTTTTCATTATTTTCAAAATTAATTGAACCAAATTCAGTGTATTTTAGCAGAAATATGGTAACAAAATGGTTAAAGCGATCTAAATTAAAACTTACCATCAAAATTTCATGTTAGTTTATGTTCCAAACACTAGCTTCATAATGACAAAATTTATTTTACTTAATTTTTAATTATTTTCAGAATTAATTGAAATAATGGCAGTGTAATTCAACAGAAATATGGTAACGAAGGGGTTGAATTGAGATAAATTAAACACCTTGATCAAAATTTCATGCTAATCTATGTTCTAAACACCAGTTTAATGATGACTAAGTTATTTTACAATTCTTAATTTATTTTAAGTTATTTTAAAATTCTTATTTCGTTGACACAACAGAATTAAAATTCTTAATTATTTCCAAAATGAATTCAAACAAAAGTGTATTTCAAAAGAAATATGGCAACAAAAGGATTGATTTAATGAAAGTACAATTATGTTAAAAGTGGGGAACACACAATTATGACTGAGTGTTGAAGATAACAATTCTATTTCTGACGTGGTTAATGATGAATAAAACTGTAATAATGGAAGTTAACTTTTTGCTTGAGGAACAATGTGATTGTACAATGGGGCTTTCACAAACATAGCAGACAACTATCAATATCTATTTTAACCCTTTAACAACCAGATTACTCCTTCAAATCTAACGCTTATTTATTCATGTTATTTTGAATTAATCATACATTATTTTGTAGCTTCAAGATTTCAATGGTGTGATTGTTTATGTTACGAATGATTTTACGAATGATATTGTAAGGCTGGTGTAAGAGGCCGGATTTGGCTAGTTTGAGCATAGAACAGGCAGAATATTTGGGCCAGATTTGGCAGGTTTAAATGCTAGAAGGTTAAATGAAAATGGACTTCAAGAAATAACTTGGAATGGCTAGAGGTGTGTATTTGAACAACATAGACAAATACAAATATATCGAATTCCATACAACATAAGTTTTGATTAAAATTATCTTTGCCTCTAGAGGATGTCATAATTACCAAATAGCAATTAAGATGAGTTCCACTTAAAAAGAGGATATAATGTTAAGAATCAAGAAAAGTCACAAGTTTATTGTTGCGGAGACATGTTTCTGCCTCAATTGCCATCATCAGCACAATGTTTGTTCAATCTTATCTCCAGTAACTAAAAGACTTAGACTGATACAAAACAGAGTAGAACACATAAATGGCCAAGCTAATTTGTATGATTTAAACAAAAATGATTTTCACCAGACATCATCATCATCACCATTGTTTAACATCTGCTTTCCATGCTGGCATGGGTTGGATGGTCTGTCAGGAGCTGGCTAAGCAGAAGACTGCATCAGGCTTCAGTGTCTGTTTTGGCATGATTTTTCCGGCTGGATGCCCTTTCTAACACCTACCATCCCACAGAGTGAACTGAGTGCTTTTTATGTGGCACCAGCACAGGCGAGGTCAATTTTGACATGGTTTTTACAGCTGGATACCCTTCCAAATGCCAACCACTTCACAGTATGGACTGGATGCTTTTTACATGGCACCAGCACCTGCAGGGTCACCAAGTAACTTGCAAAACAAGGAATCTTTGACAGGGGAGGGAGTATTAGAGGAAATAATCTTGTGTCAAGACAACAAGCTTATTTTTTTCTTAATGGCATGTCAGTTTTGGAGAAGTCTTGAATCTTAAGATTATCTACACTTCTCAAGTGGAACTAATCTTAATTGCATATGGTAATTATTCATTGCGTTGGCACCATTGTATACAGTGGAGGTACAACTGTCTAAGTTGGAGGTGTC
Organism: Octopus bimaculoides; assembly: GCF_046866305.1. Taxonomy (NCBI): domain Eukaryota; kingdom Metazoa; phylum Mollusca; class Cephalopoda; order Octopoda; family Octopodidae; genus Octopus; species Octopus bimaculoides. The sequence continues at coordinate 26,184,305 of NC_142953.1, read as the reverse complement.
ACTTTCTCATGTGTAGGTACCCTGTCTATGGGAGGGATATTCTATATATGTCAGAGGTATGACTATATATTTCCCCCACTAGATAGCACCATACTTACCTGAGTCTTTTAGGCAACTTTTTAATATTGGGTTGTTTCTTTGCAATGAATTCTTGCAACGGCATTTTCCAATCTTCCTCTGGAAGTAAGAAAAGAACAAGTGATATAATTAAATGGATTTTTTTCTTAAATGATAGAATTATTTATTTCACATTTGAATATCCAATTTATATGATACACCTTAAGTCAGAAGACATTTTGGATGTAAAGACCAGATATACTGCACTTACTGAAAATATAAACTGAAAATAGTGCAGCTTATACGCAGGCAAATATGGTATATATTTTTATGTTGTGTGAGTACATGTATATATATATATATTTATATTTTATATGAATACATTGTCCAGGGTATGACTGTAAACTGCATCCAAATGTGGTGCCTTGATGCAGGAGTAGCACCAACTGTCAAGGTCTCAGCTATAGGCTAATTAGCATTGAAATTGAAGGATCCCTACTTTTTGTTAGAAGTTCCTTCTACAAGGAGGTAAACTTGCATGAAAAACAACCTGAAGGGCAGTTGGTTTCTATTTGTCTCAACCTCTGTTGTGCCATGGGTTTTTATAGCTGAATGCACAGAAAAGTGGGTCCAGTGCTACGCAACACTTTGACCACTCAAAACAAATTCATGCACAGGAGCCTCTTGGACACTTGGAATGTTTGCACAGACTTACAGAATTTAGGAGTGGTCTCACTCAGTAAGAAGTCGACTTCCACCCATATATATATATATTCTTTTATTCTTTTACTTGTTTCAGTCATTTGACTGTGGCCATGCTGGAGCACTGCCTTTAGTCGAGGAAATCGACTCAAGGACTTATTCTTTGTAAGCCTAGTAAGCCAACACCACCATTGAAGCATGGTTGATGCCAGTATCGCCCTCATGCCAGTGGCATGTAAAAAGCACCCATTACACTCTTGGAGTGGTTGGTGTTAGGAAGGACATCTAGCTGTAGAAACTTTGCCAGAGCAGATTGGAGCCTGGTATAGCCTTCTGGCTTGCCAGCCCTCAGTCAAACAATCCAACCCATGCCAGCATGGAAAGTCGACGTTAAACGATGATGATGATGTTATATATAAGTAATTATTTTGACCTTGGGTATATGGTTTGTACTATGCCAATTAAAGCACTTTCGTTGTTTAGGATACCGGATGAGATGTATTCTGCACTGGAGGATGCAACACAACCAGTTGTCCAGTATCCCATCCACAAGGGACCAATGTAGGATAGGTTGAAATGATCATTAGGATGAATAAAGATTCTTGCCAACTCCATTTTCTGTTTTACTGATTCATTTTATATATATATATATAGTCCACAGCTAACCACCTACACTTTTCTCTGCAAAATAGGGGTAGTTTATCCTGTTCAGGCTATATTATTAGCATTATTCTGCGATTGAGAATTTAAAATCACTTCTTTAACTTTCTAAGACTTCTCAACGCTTCTAAAAGCAAACTTCGTTTGTTTGTTTACGTTTGTCGTAATTTGAATTTAATATGTATATATATGTATATATATATATAATGTATGTGTGTGTGTGTATATATCTTTGCATGTCACTCATTCCTTCCAGGACAATAACCCTTGTCTGACATGTCTCCCCATTTTACAATACATGCCACTGACATACCCTGCCCAGGGGACACAGTTGATCTGTCCAATAACACTATAAATTGGATTTTTCTATCTATGGAGGATTGTCCTACCAGGGCTTTACTCATCCTACTATGGCTTTACTCTTGTTTGAAGCAGCAGCTGTGGGCTGGAAAAAGCCTTGTGACAGGCCCCTGCACCAGAGGGCTGGACATGACTTTACACCTCGGAGGATGCTGAGGAACTGGCATGGGACCACCAACAATGGAGAGCCCTGGTGGACCTGGTCGGTCCTATGCATGATGATGTCTTTGGGACCCCACTAACCTAGGATGAACCCAGCTCCTTCAAAGCAGAACATGAAGCAAAGCATATGTACAGAAGGGTTTTGCCCAGTAATGTCACAGATATGTTGGCAAAGTATGGAAAAACTGCCCAGTAACACAAAGTTTCCCAGACTTCTAATATTCTGCCCTTCACTCACTACCCACGACGGCTACCCAACAATAACTCCCACCCAACCATTAGAACCAGTGAGGCATGCAAACTGACCCCATCTGCCATCATCACTTCAGTCCCTTGAAACTTACCACTAAATACAGAATTGTTGGAGGGAGCTGGCTGGGTGCTGAGTCCATAGGGTTCACTTTTATTGCTTCCCTTGTTGGTATTGTTTGTCTCACCTGCTTGACCGAGCAGGTAGTCCTCTGGTGGGATCAACAGCTCACTGTTGGACTGCTGGTCACTCTGTAAACAAACAAACACACTGACGTCGTCATCATCATCAACATTACTCTATGAACACTATGACAACAACAACAACAACAACAACAACAACAACAACAACATGATCAATATAATGTTGCAGAATATATGCCTTTTTTAAAATTGAAACTGGGAGTTTGTCTTGCAACTCAAGTTTCAGTTTCAATAGAAATAACTATATATATATATATATATATATGACAAGGCATAAAAAATAGTTATTACATATTTTTTTTCTTTTTTTGTAGTAAAGCTGACTTACAGCTGTTTCGAGTAGTTAAATTTTCTGTGATAGGTTTTGAAAGATCACAGATATAAAAGCTTTAAAGGGTTTGTGGATATAAGAGTTTTAAAAGTTTAAGGTTTGTGGATATAGATGAAGGTATAAAAGTAGATAGTTAGAGAAATGGAAAGACAGATAGATAGATGGGTCCACAGGTAAATAGATAGACAAACAGATAGATAGATTGATAGATAGATACATGTATCAACTTAAAGGATAAACATATTACAATGGATATTACAATGGATAATACCAAGTGGACTTCCCCTGTTTCTCTCTCTTTTTCTTTTTTCTTGGTGATTTCTTCTTTGTGATATAATCTTGGGAAAGAATATATTTGCGGCTGAATCTAGCTTTATACCATCCTGTCTATCAATTATATACTCATATAATGATGCAATGACTGTTTGTGTATAAAGCTTGAAACACGTGTACCGCGGAATCCTTTGTGTCCTGTTTTAATTTATTCTTTCACCTTGGCTACTATCTGGCATATACAGGTGCTTACAATTATCAAGTATTACCCTAAAATTTGCTTTACCTAGAGAGATGGATAGGTAGATGGATTGATAGATAGCTTGGTAGGTACAAAGAGGGATAGATAGTTTAAACTACATGTGGTGTGTAACCTGAAATGAACCTTGTTAAGGGGTGATGTAGCTTATTTAGTTAACATTTTTGAACACCTTGGGTTCTTCAATCCTTTAATCCTTATTCTTCACTCTTGGAGAATAAGGTGGTTAGTTTTTCACTCTTTCACAATTAAAGATCCTGGAAGAAGTAGAGATGCTCCCACACACCCAGCTCATTACTGCAGTTCTGGTTAAATGCTTGTTTCTTAATAAAGTGTGCTTCTGTTATCCTGAGGCTAACTGCATCCTTCCCCCTTGCAAGTATGTGGGTGGAGAAAGCCCCATCACAGAAAGTTTGGTACCTTATATAGGTGTCTCCCATTTGATCCCACGTATGCTGCCTCACAGCAGCACATTATCAGATTCCTCACACTGGATTTAAAACATAGGTGCATGCTGTCCATTGGTTGAATTGTTTTGATTGGACAGTGGTTTAGGCAGCATGCGTCTGGTGTGTTGTTGGTGTGTACGAGGTGATGTTTGAGGATGTGACCCTGTCTTGTGACTCTTATGCCTGACGCTGTGTTTTTAACTGGTTCTCTACTGTTTCCCCATAGAATGGAAGGTTGATGTGTACCAGGCTTTTTTTAGTTTCCATCAATCAAATCCACTCACAAGGCAGTGGTTGGACTGGGGCTGTAGAAAAAAGACACTTGCCCAAAGTTCCACACAGCTGGATTGAACCCAGAACCAAGTAGTTGGGAGACAAACTTCTCACTGCACAGCCATGGCTGCACTTATAGATATTTTTGACATGAAGTTCTGTTAACAGATGTTTACAAAATAATTTTCTTCATGAATATTTCAGATGTGTATACAAGGAAAAGTATTACAATAACAAGTAATTAATATTCATTAAGTTAATTAATATTCATGAGGTTTTGACAATAACTCTAATAGAAGCAATGACTGACAAACTGAGACTGTGTTTAGTTATGTATATATCATGCTATTTTATGTTTGATTTTAAATGAAAAATACAAAAAACTGGGGTGTGATGTAAACACAAGGTAAAGCTAAAACTATGAAGGGAAAAAAAATTGTACCGAGATTTAATATGACTTATGCACAAGTGTGACTCAAGCAGAAGTGCAGCTTAGACTCGAGTGTGAATTATATGTGAGTAAATATGGTAAACTGAAGAGAACCAATATCTAGAAACCAGGGGCACTAGCATGTTTGGAGGAGTGATATTGGGGGAAGATTGGAAAGCATGGAATTCTTGAAGGGAACTGTGTTCTGATAGCCAAGAAAAAAAAACAACAACAAAAAAACAAAACAAAACAAAAACTAATGAGAAATATATAAAAAAAAATAAAAGGCTTGTCAGATCATATCCTGGGCCCAGTAGACGAAATAGAAAAGTGTTGTCCTGGAAGTCAGCGAGGGAGATGTGCTGGAACAGCCACTCACGGGGGGGGGGGGGGCTTCACATTTGTGAATACCCATTTCCACCCTGATAGCTGTGACCAGGGATATGGTCCAGGGTGGGAGAATGGCTGAGAGAATGCCGGAGGTCTCCACTGCCACAAGCTCGACCATAAATCTTGTTAGAGAGTGGCTCATACTTTGAAAGTTTGCCCTTCTCGAAGAAAGGGAAAGGAAGTGAGGGATATATATATGTATATATATATATATATATATATATATATATATATATACACATATAGGCGGAAAAGGAAGAGATACAAAAATGAGGAAGATAGAGAGGAAGACAGAGAGGTAAGACGAGAAAGAACGAAGAGGAGAGACGGAAGAGACTTTTTTTTTCCTACTCTAGGCACAAGGCCCGAAATTTTTGGGGAGGGGGCCAGTTGGGTACTACTCAAGCAGAGCGGACCCGAACGCGCAGTCGAGCGTCCGCGCTAGCTAGTTGTGAGTGGTCGATCCTACGAGAAGTGCGCGCGCGCGCGCAAATGAACACATGTGTGCGCGTGCGCGCGTATGCAAATTAGTAAATAATTTCTTTTAAACAAAGTAAATAATTTTTAAAAAATTACTTTTTTCTTTTCTAAACAACGTAGATAGGTAGAAGGAATAAAAATAACACTATCTGTTTTTGTTAACTTCATACATTTTATTTCTTTTAATTAAATTTTGTGAACAAAATAATTTTTATTTTCTAAACAACGTAAATAAATTTTAAAAAAGGTGCACATTGGGATTAGACACTGAGGGAAACTTGTGTGATAGGCTTTTACGATGTCACTCAGAAAAAGGGCTACCTGCAACATTATAACTGAAACGTTAGAAGCTGCAATCATTGAAAATGTGGAGCCAGGAACTACGATTTTCACGGATATGTGGCCCATTCTGGTCACGGATAAAACGTAGACTGAAATATAAAAGTGGATCATGTGGTAACATGAAATGGTCACATATTGATGAGCCAATGTACCGTGATTATTACGATATGAAGTGTGGGAATTCGTGGGAGAACTTTCAGACATTTATCAAGCACATAGCCGAAATATATCCACAGTGATTTCAGAAAGGTAATGGTTACAGTTTTTTTTTTCTTTTTGCGTTTAGCTGTTATTTCTAGCATATCAAGTTTCCCTCAGTGTCTAATCCCAATGTGCACCTTTTTAAAAATTTATTTACGTTGTTTAGAAAATAAAAATTATTTTGTTCACAAAATTTAATTAAAAGAAAAAAAATGTATGAAGTTAACAAAAACAGATAGTGTTATTTTTATTCCTTCTACCTATCTACGTTGTTTAGAAAAGAAAAAAGTAATTTTTAAAAAATTATTTACTTTGTTTAAAAGAAATTATTTACTAATTTGCATACGCGCGCACGCGCACACATGTATTCATTTGTACGCGCGCATGCGCGCACTTTTCGTAGGATCGACCACTCACGACTAGCTAGCGCGGACGCGCGACAGCGCGTTCGGGTCCGCTCTGCTTGAGTAGTACCGGCCAGTTGATTGCATCGACCCCAGTGTTTCACTGGTACTTAATTTATCGACGCCGAAAGGATGAAAGGCAAAGTCGACCTCGGCGGAATTTGAACCCAGAACATAAAGACAGACGAAATACCGGTAAGCATTTCGCCCGGCGTGCTAACGTTTCTGCCAACTCACCGCCTCAAACGGAAGAGACATCAAATGAGAAACAAATAAAACGAGAGAGAGAGGGAGAGGTAAGGGAAACAGAGAGAGAGAGAGAGAGGGAGAGAGATAGGGAGAGGTAAGGGAAACGGAGAGAGAGGTGGAAAGAGAGACGGAAAAGGAAGAAAAAGAGAAACAGTAAAAGGGAAAAAAATGAAAAGAGAGAGAAAGCGATAGAGGGAGAGAGAGATATATTATGAAACTGAAAGGGAAGAAAAATGGAGAGTACCATTACCTTTTTGTTTTCCATTCATGAAAATTGAAGAAAAAATTAGAAATAATAATAACGGTTCGGATGGCAAAACGGGTCGATGTCGTCTGGAGGGAAACAGCAGCAGCTGTTCTCTTTTCGAAACTTTGGCATAAATTAACAGCTCGCTTTTAAATATCTCGACACATAATTTCCCCTTATGTAAGAAAAAACGAAAGCCTTCAAATGGCTCCTGTAGAAGAGTTGCAGAAGGAAGAATTGTCTTCCCAATGACAGCGTTTTTTGATTCACGTTTGTTGTTACAATTATTGTTGTTGGAATTGCAATTGGCGTTGTTATTATTAACGAAGTTTTTAATGTGTATGTAACTGACAGTTGCTTCTGATGGGACCCCGTGGAGGAGCTATCAGACGATTCTACCCCAACGACCAAGAAGACGAATGGATGACATTATATTTATTACTAAAAGTATGGTGAAGCTTCAATGTCTCCTCACCACCAAACTCCTTCACGTTCTACCTCAGTTTGTGGCACCTTTTTCTTCTTTAATCTCTCCTCTTCCTAGATGTCCTTACTCAAAGTCTCTTCTCTCCCCCATCGTCCCGCTTAATGTAGGATTCATCTACTTCACTTCTCTTATTTTAAGCATTTTCTCCTCTCACCCAATAAATTCGATGTTTTAACCGTCTCTTTGGATTTGTCGCTCTTTGTTTTTCTTTTCTACGTTTTTCCTTTTGTCGACCACCTCAATCGTTTCTACCTTCGCTTTTTAGATTTTACTCACTCCGTATGTTCCATGCATCTTCTCTCGACAACATCACCTCTCATCGTTTACACTTTATCCTTACTTGCTCTGTAAGCTTTCGATGTATTGTTTCTTTCACTTTACTCCCTGTCCTCCCTATAGTTCTTACTGCCACTCATATGTTTCACCTCTCACGATAAATCTTGCCTTTTATAAATAGAGAGAAAGCGAGAAGCAAGACCAACAACAGCGCCGGCCTCCAACAAGGATCGATAAGACCATCTGTGGCAGAGCATAAACAAAACAACAACTATTAGAGAATAATTGTTCAGCCTTCCCCTTCTCCCTCCATGTTTAGATACATCGAATGTATTGTTATTTGTAACAGTCACCAGGTGTTACCCACATTTTGTAAGTTCGATTCCATATAGTGTCCATAGTCTTTTCTTCCCTTCCTCAAACAGTTGCTTTCTCAGAGTAAAAATAAAGAAACTCAAAACTGAATAAAAGTACATCGATGTAGAGATTTTGTTTTCTTTTGTTAATTTTGACTTTACGTGGACAGGAAATTATTCTCAGTGTCGGGACTTAGCTCAGCTCTACTTACAACAGAGTGGATTTCGCTAAAATCGCCCACGGGCCAAATAGTTGGATTCAACGGGCGCTGGATTATATTTGCTGCCCGATTACAGGTTACAATCAAAATTTAATATATAAATGCAAGTTTTAAATAGTAGGACCTCTCAGAGCGGACTTCCTGAACATCTGCCCTTTAACTCCATCGACAGGTCCAATTTAAGGATTTGGCGCACAGGGCAGTTGTCCAAGGGCCCCTAATTCTAATCTGTGTATGCTTTGGCTTGTTGTCAACAGATACTACAGGGCCCAGGGCATTCATTTGCTTGGTGGCTTAAAAAGTTGTTCGGACAACCCTACCCGTTGGACCAAAACGGGGCGGCAAAACTTGAAGCCTCTCTTCACTGATCTCTTACGCAATCCTTAAAAAATCTATTCCCTTCCTTTGCAACTTGCACAGGAAAGCAGATTTTGACATCAATACTTTAAAACAGCCTTGAAATTTAAACCGTTTGAAATAAAGTAAATATACTGCATGGTACAGGTGTGGCGGAAAACCCTCTCATATTTTACACGGCCATTGGTGAGGCGCCAGTTAAGTTAGACAAATGATAGCGTCTTTATGTAGCTAATATTTCACCCCCCACACCAGTTACGATCATGGCTTGAACAGATGCACACCGTGCATTATTTGTAGAAATTTCTGTGAAGAATGGTGAACCTATAAATTTTGCCGAATCCTGTACCTATGGAAAGAGCCATTTGAGTCAAGGGTATCAGGCAATGACGTCGCAAATAAGGGAGCAACCGCCTCACCCTCCCCAAGCACATTTTTCAAAATTGGCGCTATTCCAACAATTAAAAAAAACTCTTTAGTTACCAATATCAATAGTTGAGGTTTCATACATAACGTTACTGAAACGTGAAATTAATGAATGTAGACTACAATTACGTATATAACTAATGAAATATTTCACGTAACATAAGAGAAATGAGTTTTAAATTGTTCGGTATGTGTCACGGCGCCTTTTTTTTTTCCTTTTTATTATTTTGTGTTCACTCCCCCAACTTTCGAACTTGGCTACACCTCCGATATCAGGTATACTGATTCAACAATTCACCTGCGCTAGTCTCCCTTACTGCGGTAGCCTCCCTTACTTTGCCAGAGCGAACATTTGTTCGTTCTGTTTTAGAATACAGAACTAAAAAAGGTCGACTGTTCTTTTTTTTTTTTTTGCCTCATTGCTATAGTGCCGTGTCCCCACAGCCCAAGGCATCTATCACAAGTGTTTTATCCTTTCGTAGAAACAAAGAACAACAAAAAACAAGTAGTATACATGACCCTTTAAGAGTATTGGAAGGGAACGAAGGTATGCGGTCCCATCCCGAATGCCCTAATTTGCCTCCCTTAGATTATTACCGCGAGGAGACGTGATGGAAGCGAGCTTGTGTATGCATTCGGGACAGGACCTCACACCCTCTGCCAAAGACAACCAAGGTAACACGTGACGGTATCTTGGGTGGTAAAGTTAACCGAACAACTGGTTAAGTCAACTATCCCACATAGGCCATGGCTGCTTCTGACTGAAACCGAATATATATCGACCCCGAAAAGATGAACGGTAAAATTGACGTGGGTAGGGTTTAAATGCTCTCAAGATTCTGGCAGTTCAGCATACTTGAATATAACACTAATAAGTTGTTTACCAATATTTCGTTGGCGTTTCATTCCTCTGTGAAGGCGTCTGTCCCAGTAGTTTGGGTTGTTGCACGCACGATCTTGTGATTTCGAATCCCGGATTTGGTGGGTGTTGTTCTCTTCAGTAAAACACTCCATTTCAAGTTGTTCCAGTTCAGTCAGCCGTAAATGAGGAACTGCGATGGACTGATATCCTATTCATGGAAGTATTTTGAGATCTCGGTCACTTATCTGGATAATTGACCCTATGGATCCCAAGACTAGAGACAGTACTATCCAGGACTTTTGTTTATTTTTAACCCAAAGAGGGGGGGGGAAACAAAACAAAAAAAAAACTGGAAGGCGAAAGAAAAGGTACTTTCAAGAAGTCAACACTGAGAAGAGACATGCCAGCAGTCGAGGTCATAGTTGCCTCCCTTAGATTATTTCGGCGAGCTTGTGGAATCGAACCAACTCGAAAATGTCTGAATTCTTGCAATCAAATATCAGATTTGATACTTTCTCTTCAGTTGGTCCAGCAAAACACTGGAATCACCTATTCTACAAAAACTATAATTAAAAATTTTTTCTCCACAAGAGTAAAGCACTGAGTCAGTTTTGAGCTGTTTACGAATGAATATGGGGGGGGGGGGAGTATGCAAGATTTGGGGTTCCACGTGCGCAAAATGGTGAATTGGGAATCCACAATAGTACTTTAAGGGTCCATATAAAACTTAATTCAAATGCCTGTTGCAAGAAAGTCAGGGTGTGGCAGTTAATGCGGACAATGAAGGAACACCCAGGAGATGCTATCTTCAATCCGGATTCAAAGTGAACCAGCCAGTAGGAGACCTTGGGGGGGGGGGAGACAAAGAACAGAATGGCTGGATAATTAACATTCACAGTGAGTGTTGGTCACACCTGAAAATCCATCAGGTAAGTCTGATGACCGTGGCTTCTGACAGGACCCTATGGAGGAAGTAATCGAGGATTCTACACCCAGGAATAGTGGGTACAGAAGATGAATGAATGTGCTGGTTGCTAAAGAGACAAACTAAAAACAAAAGAAAGAGCAATGTGTAAATTTATATGAAAATAATTTATTACAGCAATCAATAGGATAACTTGTTACGATGTGTACCCATTTCAAAAGGAAGGGCAGTTTATGAAAAAGAAACAATGCTAATATTGTTATTTATTTCAATGAAATAAAGTTGTATTCATCTGGGAAAAACAAACAACCCTTTTACTGTGGAAATCAGATATATCCATTCAAAATTTCCTTCTTAACTGGAGAAATTAGTTTTATACAGCTGTCAATTTTTTTGTTGAGGAATGTCATATTTGAAACTTTTTATTGAAATACAATTTTATTGAGGCAATGCGACTTGCAGAAAATTACCAATCCTATTTTTTGGTAGATATGCAACATCATTACTGAAATAACTATGAAAAATAATTTCGCATTTAAAGGGTTATACAAATAAACAATAACAATATGCAAACTACCCGTGTCTTATTTTTTCACATTTGTATTGTTTCATTCATTATTTTCTTCAATTAAATTTTTTATTCTCTCCATCATTAAATTAATAAATTCGTAGCATAACTCAAACAATTAGTCTGTTATCTCACTATAAAGATCATCACCTTGCTCTCAAGTCCATTGCCTCACACTCAGTACATCACACCTCACTGTAAGGTCATTGTCTCAATGTAAGGTGACTAATAAACTCACGACAAAGCTGTTATACAGCTTTGTCAAATCCTTCATATGCAGAACATTTTATGCTCATGTTATATGTAAAGCTTTACCATTTTTATGTGGCAAGAATATCATTTTTACAATAGTGGCTCAGGAAATGAGATTAATGGTTTAGATATAATTTATCATTAACTCATTAATTTTAATATTTCTAACAGCACTACATGATTTTCCATTTTTTTTAGCTAGATTTTATTCAAGATTTAATTATTGAAGATGTTGAGAACAGATAAATTGACCAATCAGAAAATTTGTACGATTCACATCTAATCCCAGACACCATTGACATAAATCACTTGCTTCACTTTTTCCATATATTTTTCTTCCTTTTTTTCATTCACAAAACGTCCGATAAGCATTGACTACATTGTTCCAACTTTCATCTAATTCATCGTGAATCGTCCTCGTGTTACCATAGCATCTGCGTAACAAGTTTAAGTTCTGTACGCAGTTGTGTAAGGACACTGGTTCCTGTGACGGCCCCAAATCTGCATTCATTATGTTTTTCCTTAATGTAACTTCTTCCTGGAAGAGTTCCACCAACGACCGATTTACTGATGTGCATTTACTTTGAATTTCCTTCATCAACTGATTGAAATTGTTAAATTGTCTTAAGCTTGGAATTAATAACTTAATTGCCATTTCACCAAATTTGGAAGTCAACTCCTCTTCATCAAATGATATCAACATGCAATACTTGTGGGTTCGAGCCAAGTTAACACGAGTTTTCCCTGTAAAACAGAATAAAACTGTGGTTTATATATTTTTTATCCCTCTTTCAGGCTCCACCCCATTCTTATAATTCTAGCTCCAAGTCAAACTATTTAAAGAATAAAGAAATAAACAAAAGACCCCTAATCACAATTAATTAAAACAAGAAAAATCAAACGAGCCCAATAGTTATCAGGATGCAGGATTGTACAATTCTAATTCTGGTTCAAGGCCTTCAATTTGAAGGGGAGGGTCAAGTCAGCTTTATTTACCCCACTACTGGACAGGCATTTTATTTTACCAACCCCTAAAGGTAGGGCTGGATTAAGATCCATAAAGGCCCTAAGCTCTTAAAAAGATCTTGGTGCCCCTCATATATATGTAATTCAAAGTATAAATAATAAACTATAAACTTTTACTTTTTAAAATGAAACAAAACTAACAATAAGATGGAAAACAATGTTTGTTGTATGCATCAACTTCATTTATATTTGAAAAGGATATCTACTTTTCTCTTTGCAAAATCTGATCAGATTCTCAAAATTAATCTACATCTGCTTCTATACTTAAGGCGACAAGGCCTCCCAGATCTTATTTTAACAAGTCTAAAGTGATTTCTTTTGTGTTGTAAATCATCTACCATTTCTGAGGTACCCGCCTCCCTTACTGTCCTAAACATTGGCTTATTTTGCATAATGTTTAATTCAGTGCTGCTCAAAGGAACAAAAGAATTTTGTCCGATGTGCTAACATTTCTGTCAGCTCATCATGTTTCAAATTGTTACACAAGATCAGCAGTCTTAGGGTGTGGGTCAACTTGATTGTATCAATCTCAGGACTTGATTAATAACTTTATTTTCTCCAAAATGATCGAAGACGAATTTGGCTGGATTTGAACTCAGAATGTAAAGCATCAGAAATGCTGAAAATGTGCAAATAATTGTCCCAGCTCACCACCTAAACCATTTAGCATTTAAATCAACCATATCCAGTCAAAATATTCTACATGTTTTATGTTCAAGGTGACCAGATCTGGCCTCTCACAAACCCTACAATGTCATTAAAAAAAACAATAAACAGCTACCTCATCAAAATCTCAAAGCTACGAAATAATCATGTTAATAACATTAATTCAAAGTGAATAAATAAGCATTACATTTGACAGAAGAATCTGAATGCTAAAAGATTGATAATAATTTCAAATTTTAGCACAAGGCCAGCAATTTTAAGGAGTGGATCGAGTATTGTACCGAACACAATACTCGACAGGTTATTTCATTGATCCTGAAAGGAAGTTAACATCAGCGCAATCTAAAATCAGATGAAATGCTTCAGGTCTTTCCTTTTGATTCTTTATTCCAACGATTTTGCCATCTTGCCTCATTCACCTGCCTCTATATAATGTGGAGTAGCCATGGACCTCCTATACAAAACAAACTTATTCCTGTCTCTTGTATCATACCTCTCAACCAACAAGGCATGTAGCTTAGTGGTTAGGGTATTTGGCTCAAGTCACGAGTTCAATTCCTAGTAATGCATTGTGTCCTCAAGCAAGATTTTAGTAGGATTTGACCTCAGATTGTAAAGAAACAGAAGAAATGCTGCTCAGCATACCTGTCAGGTGTGTTAACAATTCTGTCGGTTCACCTAAACCCTTTAGGCCATTCAGCTGACAAAAATGCATTGTACCTGTAATTCAAAAGGGCCAGCCTTGTCACATTCCGTGTCACGCAGAATCTCCCTGAGAACTACAATAAGGGTATGCGTGCCTGTGGAGCATTCAGCCACTTACACATTAATTTCACAAGCAGGCTGTTCCATTGACCAGATCAACTGGGACCCTTGTAATTGTAACTGACAGAAAGCCAGTAACCCCTCAACACTGCATAAAGCCTCCTCATTCTGATTCTTCCCCTCAAAGTAGGGGACTCTTTAGTCTTATTGTTCTTGTATCCACTGTGGGAGAAGGAGAAATTGTTTTAATGAATACTTTTCCATGCTTGCATGGGTTGGACAGAGTTTATTGAAGCAGATTGACAGCTGGATGCCCTTCCTGTTGACAACCTTTACCTGTTTCCCAAGCAAGGTAATATTTCCCCATGGTCAAACATTTTTGCAGAATATTGGAAACGAAGGACATTCATTTAAGACAAAGAGGCATAAACATATCCACACACATCATGGGCTTCTTTCAGTTTCCATTTACTAAATCCACTCAAGGATTTAATTGGCCAGGAGATATAGTAAAAGACACTTGCCCAAGATGCCACATGGTGTGACTGAGCCTGAAGCCATGTGGTTGGGAAGCAAACTACACAGCTACACTATGAAAGGAATCCAAAATAAACTCAGGATTCTAACCCTGAAAATGTTAGAGAAGAGCAGTGCCAGACCAAAACAAGTGTGAATACTTACTACAATGAGTGCCAATTACTTTTATACACAATTCCACGGACGTTTGTGGTGTTTTTGCCTTTTGGAAGATGTGAAGAATAATTTCTTCAACCTCCTTTAAATCATAATAACTGGAGACCAATTCATTAAATTCTTCTTCATGTTTCTGGAAAGAAAGAAAAAAGAACCATGAAAAATAAAAAACTTGTTCGGAAAGTATACAACATTATTAAGCTAGGCACTAAGAAAGGAGTGACCCTGGTTGCATGAAGACCTACAGCAGTCACCAAAGATCACAATCACTTAAATGCAATCCTTAAAAGAAAATGAATTAAAGAAGGGCTCCCCACCCGTCAAACTAAGGACCAGTACTAGGATGCAGAAAAATCTAAGTTCTATTTTATTGACTGTTGCAGTTTGCAGAGTGTTTTTGTTACACATACAGAGAGAGAGAGAGAGAGAGAGAGAGAGAGAGAGAGAAAGAGAGAGAAAGAGAGAGAAAGAGAGAGAGAGAGAGAGAGAGGGAGGGAGAGAGAGGGAGAGAGAGAGAGAGAGAGGGAGGGAGAGAGAGAGAGAGAGAGAGTGTGTGTGTATATATATTAGTCTAGTGGTGGTCTGCCCATAGGAAGGTCCTGTGCATGTAAACCTTCTCCAACGCTCTGTATGCGACCCAAGAAGGCCTGTACCTTCCCCTGCCATCATAAAATAGATTACTGGAACTTTGGCCTCCACAACTAGACTACAGACGAATACTGGATTGGTTTTCTATTGCCTTCTCCATCCAAGTGGGATTTGAACTCAGAATGTAGAGATCCGGAAGATATACCATAAAGCATTTCTGCTGATGCACCAACGATTCTGCCAGAAAAAGGTGTGGGCTGCAAAGGGAAGCTGAAGCTGTTCAAAACACTGGTCTGACAAGTGTTATTTTACGGATGTGAAAACTGGAAAGGGACAAAAAAGTGGAAGGAGAAAAAGAATGGACAGAATCTAATTCATAATCTTAAAAGGAGAATACTTGATATCAAGTGGCTGCAAGGAGTCTGAAATAACAATTGAGACAACAATGGGTATCAACAGAATCAGGGACAAATAAGATGCAGGCATTTGAACTGGGCTGGATGTATCCTCAGATAAAAATCAAGAAAGCTATTGTACTTGGTCAGATCAATAAGTATCTGGACCGTTGTCATAGTAATGAAGCTAAAGCATGAAGAATGAAGCCACTTGGTACAGATTGACTTTGAACTCTGCTTTGCATGCACACTAAGTTTTAACATTCTAGCTCACTTGTGCTGTTTACAGCAGTGCTTGGAAGTAATGTGTGTAGCATGTGATCATCGCATTGACCATGATAGAGAAAGATGAGCAAAGAATCTGCATCAAATTTTGCCAAAATCTTTGTGATACCTGCTTAGAGGCCTATGAAAAGTTTACAAAACGTTTTCATTGTTCTCGACAAGAAACCCGAGTGTGTTTCTGGTCAGCTGAAAGCAGTTTTGGCACAAACTTGGCAGACATGTGTCTCATACTCAAATCCTCAATAATAACTGACTGAACTTAACTGTAACATCCAGATATGCCACAGATGGTGATTCCATGATTTCCCCTCAGCTGCACGTACATCTGCAATGTTTTTCTCAGTTCTACTGGGTGCTGGCAGACATCTTTTTTACTTGTCATTTGACTGCTGCCATGCTGGAGCACTGCCTTGAAGGGATCTAGTCAAATAAATTGACCTTGGGATTTGGTTTTTAAGCCTAGTATTTATTCTATCGGTTCCTTTTGTTGTAGTGCTAAGTTGTCAAGTGGTGATGGCAGACACAAACACAGACACACATATATACAGGCTTCTTTCAGTTTCTATCTACCAAATTCTATGCAGCGGGACTGAATCTGAAACCATGTGGTTGGGAAGCAAGCTTCTTACCACACAGCCATGTTTGCACCTATAAAAACTAGCGTTTCCATGCTGGGAATCTAATCTGGGCTACCTGAGTGAAAGCCAGGAATCCTAACCACTAGACCATACACAAAATACAGAAAACATTTGATATCTTAAGCTTTATAAAACATACAGATTTTAGTAAATCAACTGACAAGATTACGTATGCAGGCAAGCACACTCACAATGTGCTTTTGCATAAAATATTTAAATTTAAAAGGTACTCACCTGAAAAAGCTTGTCAACACTGTTAATAAGAGTCACCTTAAGTTGTATAGGGTGATAGCATTTATCTGGAAAGGAATATTTAAAATACTGAAAGTAATCTAACATGATTTAAAGGGTTTATTATGTAAAGTGTTACTTAGCATACAAATTAATGAACTTATTGTCATTATTCAATATCTGTCTTCCATGCTGGCATGGGTTGGTTGGTTTGATAGGACCTGACTTCAAGCTCTGTCCGCTTTGGCAGGATTTTTACGGCTGGACGACTTCCCTGACACCAACCGCTTTACAGAGTGGACCAAAAGGTTAAACACAGAGGCAAAAGGTGAAGTGTAAGAATCTTGGGGCCACATTTACAAGAAATGGGAGGCAGGAGGATGAATTGGATGCCAGGATTGCAGGTTCAGACACAGTTAGGTGCCAGCTTCAACATTTGATCCTCAAAAGAGGAATGGTTAAAAAAAAGCCAAACTTGATATCTTCATTTTGGTTTTTGCATCTATCCTCAATCTTTGGTCATGAATGATGGGTAATGACTGAAAGGGTATGATTGTGAGTTCAAGTGGCCAAAATGGGGTTCCTCTGGAGGATCTCTGGAGTAATGTTACTAGACAGGGTGCTAAGCTTTGAGATCAGGGTCTCTCTCTCCAGGTGAACCTGCTATTTCTCCACATTGAAAGATCACAGCTTTGGTACTGCAGACATGTGATTAAAATGTCAAAGGAAAAGAATTACAAAATGGATTCTTCAAGCTGAGTCACCTGGTAGAAGACCAAAAAGTAGACCAAGAATGAAATAGTTGGGTAATATCCATTAGTCTCAGTTGGTCAGACGAGGGAAGCTGGCAAGAATTCTTAATGGATGTTTTAGATAGGATGCTATGGAGGAAGTGTCTGAGTACTATCACCACAAACCTCCCAGGAATAGCAGGCAGAGAAAATGAATGGTTGGATAAATCCTAGCTCTGGAATGTGAGAGGAAAGAATTGCAAGATGGATTCTTCAGTTTGAGCCAACAAGCAGGAGACCAAGAACAAGATGGTTGGATAATATCCACAGTCTCAGTTGGCCATACTCAGAAATTGTGCAGGAAAGTGTAATAACTTGTTTCTGATAGGACCCTGGGAGGAAGTTTCGGAGGATTCTTCTACCATGACACTTCTAGGAATAATGGGTGGTGGAAAAAAGATGGTTTGTTGTTAATCACCTTTGCAGTTTATTCTCAAAGAACATGTTTCAAACTGGAAGATAAAGCATTGGTAGAGTAGAGTTTAAAAACATTTACAGCAGTAACCAAAGTGTGTGTGGGGGGGGGGGGGCATGGAATGATGGTTGTAAACCAGTTTCATCAATCACAAAAACCATGCTGTTTGTCTCTATTCTGTGAAAAGCATTGAGGAATACTGCTTTGCCTGGAATCAGGCGAGAGTTGGTGGCAGGAAGGGCATCCAGCCATAGAAAATGTTTCAAACTGACCCATGCAAGCAAGGAGAAGTAGATGTTAAAACAATGAGAGACTGATCGATCAATAAATTGATTTCGTACTTTATCTTGTCTACATATTTGACAACTAAACAAAGCCTTATGATCAAATACAGATGGCGCCATACGCTTGCAGTCCACTATAAAAGCATTCCTAGGCTTACTGATAGGTCTCAACTTGTGTGATCTTTATAAACAAAAGATGTGCATAACCATGTCTACGCTGCCTCGTTCAGTTGATTACTTGAGTGTTAGGGTGCTTGGAAACAAGGAAGGGTTGGTGACAGGAAGAGCATCAGGCTGTACAAAACCTGTCTCAATGAATTCCACCGGACATATGCTAGCACAGAAAAGTGGGCATTAAAGACATGGTATGGGGGCATGGACTGTATTTGCCTAAGATTACTACTAGTATTACTACTACTGGTGGATAACTCCTTTGTACCACTCAGGCAACAACCCTCCAGTCCATGGGTCTGTTTCGGTAGTTGTTACTGGTGAGTGAGGGTTTTATGAGGATGGAGTGCAAATCCCCCCTCAATTTCTTTTAGCTGCCTTTTACAACATGCAGAGGAAATGCTGGGTCTATTCTTTGACACGCTGGTCCCGACACAGCATAAAAGTAACATGAAATGAAGTGTTTTGCATAAGAACAGAACACACTGCCCAGTCTGGGAATCGAACCCACAGCTGTGAGCGCAACACCTGAACCATTAGGCTACAGGTCTTCACAAAGAGATGGTGATGACAAAATTCTTCAAACCTTTGTAGTTGCTGGTTTAAAAAAGAAACACGTTTACTACTCCTCTGGTTTCATTCCAAGTTTGTGATACTGAGAGATATTTGTTCGAGTCAAACTGTGGCCATGCTGGGGCACTGCATTGAAGGTTTAGGCTTGGTGGATGAGAAATTGTTGAACTAAATGTTTTATTTTGATGCCCACATTTCCATGCTTGCCTGGGTTGGATGCAATTTATTGAGGCAGATTTTCTACATCACGGTGTCCTCCTTGCCACCGACCCTCCCTTCCAAGCAAATTAACATTTCCTCATGCCTGGTCAGGTTTGGACATGATTTTGGAAATGAAAGTTTGTATGACAGTGGCACTTATTTACAACTTTGGCATGGTGTCAAGCCAATGAAACACAAACACACACATACAATGTGCTTCTTTCAGTTTCTGTCTACCAAATCCATTCACAAGGCTTTGGTCAGCCTGGGGTTATAGTTGAAGACACTGGCCCAAGGTGCCATGCAGTTGAACTGAACCCAGAACCATGTGGTTGGGAAACAAACTTTACACAGCCACACCTGCACCAATTACATTGTATAAATCAGAAACTGATGCTGGCTACTAATAAAGCAAACGGTTGAAAAGTTAGGGTAATTTTTACAGCCTGTAAGGTGCAGGGATCAGAGGATATAGCATTCGGCTCACAATCATAAGGTAATGAGCTAGATTCCCAGACCGGGATGTGTGTTGTATTCTTGAGCAAGACACTTTATTTCACGTTGCTCCAGTTCACTCAGCTGTAGAAATGAGTAGCGACATCACAGGTGCCAAGCTGTATCGGCCCCTTTGCCTTTCCCTTGGATAACATCAGTGGTGTGGAGAGGAGAGGCTGCTGGTCTTCCATAAAACTTGTGTTTCGGAGGGAAACTGTCTAGGTGCAATCCCATGGTCGTTCATGAGTGAAGGAGGTGGGGGGGGGGGGTGTCTTTACCCTTTACCCTGTATTAGGCAAGACATGGAAGAAGAACAGTTGGACTTACATGTCGAGTCATCTTCACGTTCCACTGGAGAATGAAGTCGAGAACTTTGATCAGACAGGAGACGAGTTGTTTGACTTACTGGGTGAGAAGTGTCCTGTTAAATGAAAATAACCATCACAATTGTCTTTCGCTACAAATACAGAGGGAGTGGTAGTAAGGAAGGATCGGAAAATAGATTTATAAGCCCTAAAAATTCACTCCATAATTGCCCACGGGCATATGGTGTAGTGGTTAAGGGCGCAGACTACTAACCCTAAGATTCCAAGTTTGAGTCCAGGCAGTGACCTGAATAATAGTAATAATAATATCAAAAAATACCTTAGGAATGAGAACCCAGGTTCAAAATTTCCCCAAGACACCTGATGAAGGCTGGAGGGTATATCAGCTGAAATGATGTGCTAACAACAAACAGGATGAGGACAAATATCTGTCAAATGTAAATAATGTACATAATTCCTCATCTCTTAAATATAGAACTGTTGGTTGGCACTTTGTTGGTTACGACGTTGAGGGCTCCAGTTGATCCGATCAACGGAACAGCCTGCTCGTGAAATTAACGTGCAAGTGGCTGAGCACTCCACAGACACATGTACCCTTAACGTAGTTCTCGGGGACATTCAGCGTGACACAGAGTGTGACAAGGCTAACCCTTTGCATTACAGGCACAACAGAAACAGGAAGAAAGAGTGAGAGAAAGATGTGGTGAAAGAGTACAGCAGGGTTCACCACCATCCCCAGCCGGAGCCTTATGGAACTTTAGGTGTTTTCACTCAATAAACACTCACAACGCCCGGTCTGGGAATCAAAACCACGATCCTACGACTGCAAGTCCGCTGCCCTAACCACTGGGCCATTGCACCTCCACATAGAACTGTACGAGATTTCAATATTGAATTTTTTTTGGTACATGCTTTACTCTTAAATCATTTACTGTAAAGCTGCATCCTTTGATGTACCTTAATAGCAGATACAACCATTATCCCCCACTGTTACAGCTACTGCGGAAGCAAACCTTTTCTTTTAATGATTTTGTCTCAAGGCTTGAGACCACTGTAGTGTGAGAGACTACAAAGAAGGAAAAGAGAGAAGGGTACAAATTCAAAAGCTGTTTACTGAAAGCTTAAGGATTGAATATCATAAACCAGAGGAGAACAAGACAATGCTAGCAAGTTCCAGAGAGCAGCAGTCAGAGGAAAGAAGCTATTTGAATAAAAGGAGCTATGACAAACAGGAAGTTCAACAGGGAAACAATGGGGCTGGGAAAAGAAATGGGTAATATGTTTGAATGCCTGACAGGAGGTATTAGACCAGAAAATTCAGAGCAATGACCATGGAAATACTTATAGAAATCACACACACATGCAGGTAGCATTTTTGTTACTCTTTGCCCGCTACCAAGCCCTGTATGGCTACTCCAACACCTTATGTCAAGTCTGTCTTTTACTCTCGCCTCTCTATACAATGTAAAGGATGGCTGACCAACCAACGAACATTTGTTGTGGTTATTTTTAAATAAAGATTATAAAATGTAATTGTCCTCTTAATCTTAATTGCTACATGTAAACAATGCTAAAAATCAAATTCCAAGATATGCTATTTTATCTTTATTAAAAAAAAAAAATACCATTATATATATATATATATATATATATAGTAAAACATGAATAAAAAATAAACAAGTATGAATTAGATGTATAGCAAATATATTCGATATTAGTGAAAGTTTAAGATGGAAAAAATAGGGGTGGAAATGGAGTTTTGAGCATGGCTCTTCATCGGAAAGGGGGAAGTCCAGAGAAGAAGAAAAGGAAGAAAAAGAGTATTTAAAGGAAAGAAAAAGCATGCGTCGTTACATGGCCAAAAAATAACTGACCGGAAGGTGAGAGAGAGATACAAAATACGGTTTCTGAAAGCAAGCAAGGAAGAGAGACACACAGACAAAATGCTAATTAAATTAATTTAATAAATCTTAATGGTAATGACTAAGTATAAAAGATGCTAGAATCCCAAATCCTTATCAAGGGAGCAAATAACAGGTAAGGGCCAGCTGGACACAATCGCCGAGAAAATAGCTATCCTTCGAGGTCCCAAACCTCATGATGAGAAAAGTAGTTTATTATCCCTGGTGGTGGCAAGCCGGCAGAGTCATTAACATATTGGACAGAATGCTTTCAAACAGCATTTCTTCCCATTTTATGCTCTGAGCTCAAATGCTGCCAAGTTCAACTTTGCCTTTGGCCAAATGTCTTCGATTATAGTTCCAGGCTGGCCAAAGCCATGGGAGTGGATTTGGCTGACGAAAACTGAAAGAAGCCTGTTGCATTTGTACATGCACACTGTGTGTGTGTGTGTGTGTGTGTGAATGCATGCTTGTGCACTTGCATGTAGGCTGTGTGTGTGTGTGTGTGTGTGTGTGTGTGTGTGTGTGTGTATGTGTTTTCACCACTGCTTGACTGGCATTGCTTTGTTTACATCCCTGTGACTTAGCAGTTCAGCAAAAATAAATCCTTAGAATAATTATCGGGCTAAAAGAAAAAAAAATGTACCTGGGGTGATTTGTTCAACCAAACCCTTCAAGGTGGTGCCCTAACATGGCTGGAATCCAATTACTGAAACAAATGAAAGACAAGGCTTTTCGATGAAAACTGACCCCTAACTTGGCCCATTTATTTCATTTTGCAAAGAAGACATTCAGCTTATCAAACCACAACCAATTTAATTGGGGAAACAACCCATACCAGCCACTGCTTCTGTAACAAACTTTATATGTTATACGCACACACGGGGAGCTTGTAGAATCGTTAGCATGCTGGATGAAATGCCTAGTGGTAATTCACCCATCCTTCAACTGCACCCCACACATAATAATCAAGGGGGTTGCAGTCTGGGGAGTTAGGTGGCCAGATGTTAGGGGTGATGTGGTCGCAGAAATTGCCTGACAGCCATTCCTGGGTTCTCCTGCTTGTGCGACATGGTACAGAGTCCTGTTGCCCGACATAGGGCCTTCCAGCAACCACTCTCTTGACCCAGGGCAGCACTACCTCCTCCAGGCACTTGATGTAGGTCTCCGTGTTGAGTCTGAGTCCATATGGTAAGATGAATGGAGGCATAATATCGCCATCACTAGTGATCACTCCAAACACCATGATGTTGACTGGATGTTTGATTTTTATCACTCTCAGTACATGTCCTCAGATCAACACCCAAACACTGAAATGTTCATATTGTAGCTTCTGGCGCAAACGCCAAGCTGTACAGCACGTAGATTCCAAATTTCTGGCAGAATGAATTGCGTCATGGTGCTGTTTTTCTCAGACAGTGCCCAACTGACCCCATTATGCTGTGTAATTGGCATAATCAAAAACAATACGCGAAATTAAAATATAAAATGACAATTTACCCATCGCACCTTGTATGTATATAGGCATGCCTATACAAGTGTGCCCTAAAAGGAAACAAAACTAGGGGAAAACAGTTGCGGAGGGGGGGGGGGTGTGTGTGTGTGTGTGTGTGTGTGTGTGTGTGTGTGTGTGTGTGTGTGTGTGTGTGTGTGTGTGTGTGTGTGTGTGTGTGTGTGTGTGTGTGTGTGTGTGTGTGTGTGTGTGTGTGTGTGTGTGTGTGTGTGTGTGTGTGTGTGTGTGTGTGTGTGTGTGTGTGTGTGTGTGTGTGTGTGTGTGTGTGTGTGTGTGTGTGTGTGTGTGTGTGTGTGTGTGTGTGTGTGTGTGTGTGTGTGTGTGTGTGTGTGTATCTACACGCGCGCACACACATATATTGTTTAGACCGTTAGTGGGATACATAGTGATAAGAAAATGAGATGACAAAGGAATAAACGATCTTATGAACTGCATATTCAAGGCTCCGATGAGACTACAAGGTGTTATTCAGGCACTCAACTATGAGCTCACTGCACCTTAGTAGAAACCGCTGTCAGCTGGTGACATCCATAAGATAGTTTATTCCTTTGTCATACAAACCGAAATGTACAGTACTAGATACCCATTACGGATATATAATACACCCACTCTGACAGATATACGAATGCACTTTTCATCACTTAACTCTTAGCTCTCACACAAGCAATATACATATAAGCCAAGAGAAACAACTCGATTTCGCCAGTGGTATGTATTTGAATAACTATACATCCTGCGCGCACACACACACACGCGCACACACACTCGCCCACCCACACACCCCTTCAGGTAGATGGCCCTGCTCAGTATGTAGAAAAGGGGTAGGTAGTAACTCTATTAGATGTACCCGGTGCAAGCTATGGACACATAAGAGGTGCAGCAACATCAAAGGCAGGTTAACTAGCAAGTTAGTTTTTGTTTATGGCAGATGTTCAGGTGCAATAAAGGCTGTAAACAAACAGGAAACAACTTCTATCTCATTCCAGGGTGAAAAACTAGAGGTAGTTGATAGCTTCCGCTATCTGGGCGACCAAGTTAGTAGTGGGGGTGGGTGCGCTGAAAGTGTAGCTGCTAGAATAAGAATAGCCTGGGCAAAGTTTAGAGAGCTCTTACTCCTGCTGGCGACAAAGGGACTCTCACTCAGAGTAAAAGGCAGACTGTATGACGCATGCGTACGAACAACCATGCTACATGGCAGTGAAACATGGGCTGTAACTGCTGAGGACATACGTAAGCTCGCAAGGAACGAAGCCAGTATGCTCCGTTGGATGTGTAATGTCAATGTGAATACCTGTCAGAGTGTAAGTATCTTGGGAGAAAAGCTGAACATTAGAAGCATCAGTTGTGGCGTGCAAGAGAGACGATTGCGCTGGTATGGACATGTGGTGAGAATGGAGGAGGATAGCTGCGTGAAAAAGTGCCACACCCTAACAGTTGAGGGAACCTGTGGAAGAGGTAGGCCCAGGAAGACCTGGGCTGAGGTGGTGAGGCAAGACCTTCGTACATTGGGCCTCACCGAGGCGATGACTACTGACCGAGACCTTTGGAAATGTGCTGTGCGTGAGAAGACCCGGCAAGCCAAGTAAGATCATTGCCAGTGCCCCTGGACTGGTTCTTGTGCGGGTGGCACATGAGATGCACCATTTTGAGCGTGGCCGTTGCCAGTACCGCCTGACTGGCTCCTGTAGGATTTTCGAGCGAGATCGTTGCCAGTGCCCCTGGACTGGCTTGTGCGGGTGGCACATAAAAGACACCATTTCGAGCGTGGCCGTTTTCGTGCGGGTGACACGTAAAAGCACCCACTACACTCTCTGAGTGGTTGGCGTTAGGAAGGGCATCCAGCTGTAGAAACTCTGCCAAATCAGACTGAAGCCTGGTGTTGCCATCCGGTTTCACCAGTCCTCATTCAAATCGTCCAACCCATGCTAGCATGGAAAGCGGACGTTAAACGATGACGCGCGCACGCGCACCCACGCACGCGCCCACACTCAGACCTCCACCCACCCACACCCCCCGCACGCGCACAACCCCAGCCGCGCGCGCGCACACACACACACACGGTAATCTTCAAGTTTAGGGGGATAAAAAAAAATATTCAAGGGAAATAACTGAACGACTTAACAGTATTATCCGTTTTCTTCTAGCTGTTTATAAGTAAATCACACCCTAACGTCAATCAAATCACGTGTGTGAATTATTTATAAACAGAGATGTACGGAGAATACTGGTATGACGTTCAGTTACTTCCCTTGAATATTTTTATTTATTTTTTATCCCTCTAAACTTGAAGATTACCACACACACACACATATATATATACACGGACTTTGAAGTGGAAGTCCATTTCGCAAACATAATAGAAATTGTTTTATCTTTAAAATATTGTATATATGGAATGAGGTTGGTGGTGGTGGAAGTGGTGGAATACTATCAATACTTTGTGAAATTGAAGGATGGAAAATCATTTGAGTTACAATGCAATTCATTTCGAACAGGATGTTTTTCTGCATCTGATTACAAACGGACAGAGTATTTTAGAGAAGAAAGTTCAAAGTTACAGAAAGTACAATGGTTTGTTTTTTGTTCCTAAATATTGTTTATCCTTTTCCTCTTAATTAAACCCGGAAATATAATATATATCAGATAACTTGTCAAAACATGCTAGATTTATTTTTTTTGATATTACATAATACAATAATGCTTCACCCTTTACCATGGTGACTTGCTCCTCGGTGAAGATATCGGAAGTGTAAGTTCAAATTATTTGAGCACTACAAAGTGTTTTCTGTATAAAGATTCTCGCGATTTCATCTGTTGATATATATATATCTTAGATGAAAGATAGTTATAGTCCCTACAGACCGAGCATAACTATTTACCCATCACGGCGGACGTAAACAATGTGGACCGCAAAAAAAAAAAAAAAAATTTTTTTAAATCATTATAAAATTATACATATTTCGCAAAAGAAAAAACAAAAAAAATTTTGAAGAAGTGAAAATTGAAGAATTTGGGGTCGTGGGGGAGGAGGGAGAATTAAAATTCTAAAATGCCGTTTCTTTTTTTTTTTTTTTTTGCAGAATCAGAACCTCCCTACTCGAAAATGGGGGATTCTGTATAAAAAAAAGAAAAGAAAAAAAAAACGGGAGTGCGGTCTATATTCTTTACGTCCACCGTGTGTGTGAGTGTGTGTGTAAGTTACACTGGCTATCACTAACGACGGGTCTGGTGCTTAACTGGCACCTGGCCAGTTGCTACAAGTGTCCACGTTGATCCGATCAACAGAACAGCCTGCTCGTGAAATTAACGTGCAAGTGGCTGAGCACCCCACAGACACGTGTACCCTTAATGTAGTCCTCAGGGAAATACAGTATCATACAGACGATAAGCCTGGCCCCTTTGAAGTACAGGTACGTGAAATAAAGTGTCTTGCTCAAGGACAACGCACTGCTGGGAATCGAACACACTATTTTACAATCGTGAGCCGAGTATCCTAAACCACACGCCTCCACGGGTGTTTTACTAAACATTGCGACAATTACAATACTTTGGCTTGTTTGTGTCAAATACTCGATACTTTTTCCAACTGGAGGTATTGTTGGAAAAAAATCACGAGGTAAGTACAAGGATGTAAATAAAAAGGCCAAAATATGGAAATAAGAAATTATGAATATATGTCAATACATAAAGGGTAGGCCAAAAGTCACAAAATAAGTTTAATACATTCCAGAATTGTCAAAGACATGCTTCGATTCTTCAAAAAGCGAATAAATGAAATAATACACACGTACTTGTACAAGGTGAACAAAATGAATAATAACGTAAATAAAATGTCAAATGCTTTGATGCGTGGCTTCTGCCCCCCACTATGTATATATAATCGGCCAGTAGGTCTTGAATTCGAAATGAGGCACAAAACTTCAGAGCAGTAATACTTAGAAAGTTGTTTGTTATGGCAACCGGTCAGAGAGTGACCACTGGTTTCGCACCTATAAAGCTCTTAGCGGTATAGGCGACTCGTCGGTGCCGATAACGCTAAGAGATTTCTAGGTGTGAAACCAACAGTCACTCTGACCGGCCATAACCTTCTAAATATATAAGGTGTTTATACAAAGGGAGAAAAAACTCACACAAGCTTAAATGATGTATGTAGTACTTATACTATATTTATACTGCCGTTATTGGAATTTCTTCTTTTAGAACATCGTCATTTTATAAGATTTTTGCTGCCGATAATCATTGCTATTTCGATTAACAAACTCACGAGATTGGGAATAATTGTTGAAAGAATGAAAGAAATATAAATTCCAATCTTCAAAACTAATTATTCATACTCCACGACGGAAATGAAATTACGAATTTTCTATCAATTTGAATTATCCGATTATATATCCTGACCCTATTATCCGATTATATATCCTGCACTTTTCAGATAACAACTATTTGTAAAAGTGCTTTCGGAGGTACGTCGGGAATATCTGAACCCTACTGAACTCACACACACGAGCAAAACT
>NC_142953.1:26141382-26151382 GCF_046866305.1 Octopus bimaculoides | reverse complement strand
TGAACTGCGGCCATGCTGGGGCACCACCCCGAAGGGTTTTAGTTGAACGAATTGATCCCAGTTCTTATTTTTAAAATAAACATACTTTTTTTTATCGTTCTCTTTTGCCAAACTACTAGATTACGAGGACGTAAACAAAGTGACATCGGTTACTAAGTGGTAGTGGTGGACAAAAAGCACAAACTCATTGACACACGCACACACAAATATAAGACGGTCTTCTTTCAGTTTCCGTCTAGCAAATCCACTCACAAGGCTTTGGTCATCCCAGGGCTACAGAAGAAGACACTTGCCAAAGGTGCAACACAGTGGGCTTGAACCCAGAACCATGTGGTTGGAAAGGAAAACTTCTTACCACACAGTCCCGTCTATATATGTATAGTTTTTTCCCCCCAGAGATCATCCTGTGAGGCCCCTGGGTACATCACTTCTTTATTACTTGTTTCAGTTATTAGACTGTGGTCATGCTGGGGCACCGCCTTGAAGAATTTTTGAAAGTCGAATGAATCGATCTCAGTACTTTTTTCGTAAGCCTGTTACTTATTCTATTGATCTCTTTTGCTGAACCGCCAAGTTACGGGGATATAGACATACCAACACTGGTTGTGAAGTGGTATTAGGACACACACACACACACACACACACACACACACACACACACACACACACACACACATATATATATATGAGAGGCTTCTTTCAGTTTCCATCTACCAAAATCCACTCACAAGGCTTTGATCGACCTGAGGCTGTCGTAGAAAACACTAGCCCAAGGTGCCGCACAGTGGGACTACACCCGGCACTATATGGTTGGGGAGCAAGTTTCACACACACACACACACACACAAAAGTCATTTCAGTCTACCAAATTTTAGTCACAAGGTTTTCCTTGGTTCATGGCTTTAGAAGAAATCAATTTCTACAACGAACCTTGCTCCAGTATTGAACCCGAAATCACGTAATTACGAAGATAACTTCTTAACATGTCTATCCTGTGTCTACGTGTCTCTAATCAAGAATCAACCATTATTATATCAAATGAAACGGATTTTTATTGAAACTGAATCCCATTCACCAACTCACCCCGAAAGCAAAGTTCACCCGAAGCTCAGAAGCCTTGGATTGGCTGCAAAGGAGAGAAAAGAGCTTGCAAGAAGATTGTCAGATGCCGCTGAGAAAGCAA
Source organism: Octopus bimaculoides (assembly GCF_046866305.1). Lineage (NCBI taxonomy): Eukaryota > Metazoa > Mollusca > Cephalopoda > Octopoda > Octopodidae > Octopus > Octopus bimaculoides. The sequence continues at coordinate 26,150,199 of NC_142953.1, read as the reverse complement.
TACATTATATCTGGTTCAAGAGAGAGAATGAGTGATGCAGCAAGAACGGGCATTGAGGATGGTAGAAACATCAGGCCCAGTATCACATCTAACTCAACAAAGCTTGTGCTCTTGTTAGGGAGTTTTGTCGCATACATCAGTGGTGGACGATGCCATGTAGCTCTGGTGTCACAGTGAAAAGGAGTGAAACGCCTAAAGAGCTGCTTCACTGCTTGGTGAGACATCGAACCCGGCATTCAGAAATGGAGTACTGCAGCAGCACCCCCAGCATTCAAGTATTTACTTAATGTATTTGATCAGGAGTCAAGGTGAAAAGATTACGGGATTATATCTATATAAAATCTTACACAATCTTTCTTCTCCCCACCGCACGCACACACACACACACACACAAATGTCCCTCTCTTTCATTGTTCCTGTAAGTGTATCTGTCTCCATCTCCCTTTCTGTTTCTTATCAACAATTCATCTATCAATCAACCAGTCTACCTATCTATCTATCTGTCTATCTGTCTGTCTGTCTGTCAGTCAGTCAGTCAGTCTGCCTGTCTGTTTTTCTTATCTGTCTCCAATACAGAGAGCTATCCTAAGGCGATCAAGTTTACACTGTCAGTTTTACTTCCGTGAAACGCCTTACTTTTGGTATATATTTTCGAGCGTGGCTTGGTTAATTTTTACTTTTTAATTTTGTCTGTCGTCACACACACACACACACACACACACAGAGTGTCACGCGGTGGGACTGAACTCAGAACCATGTCTTCGGGAAGCCAAGCCACGCCTGCGCCTAGCCTATGTCACACCAATATATGTATGTGTGTGAATTCGTTTGTTTATTTTACTTATGTCCAACTGCCTGTTTTGCTAGCATTCACTTCGTGCCTTGTTTCTTGAGATTCTATCGTAAAGTGAAATTATCTTCAGCGAGCTTTCCGAAAAATTAGATCGAAACTGAAAGTATTAGTTCGGCAATTTCCGTAATTAAAAAAAAAAAATCTCTAATTTCTTTTCAACTGAATCGCTTATGTTTAAGCTTTTCTTTTGTGTATGTATGTGTTTATGTGTATTCGTATGTATATTTGTATATGTAAGTATATGTATTATGCATGTATGTATATTTGTGTATGTACAACACATACATACACAAATATGCATACATGCATATAAACATATACATCCATATACCTACACACACACATATTATGTACATACATACACAAAAAATACATAACCAGGAGCGATTCAGTTGAAAGAAAAATAAAGAAATAAAAATGCTTTACGGAAATTGCCGAACAAATATTTTCCGTTTGGATGTACCTTTTCCCGAAAGATCGTCTTATCTTGTTACTGACAATGATTTCGAATGATATCACCAAAATATTTTAACTAACCTAAAGTTCATTTATTCCCAATCACTTCTTACTACATTCTCTCTCTCTCTCTCTCTGTCTCTCTCTCTCTCTCTCTCTCTCTCTCTCTCTCTCTCTCTCTCTCTCTCTTCATATACTGGCCATGGAGTGACCAATAGTTTCGCATCCACGAAAGCTGTAGCTTCGTGGACAGCTCATCAGACTCTAGTCCAAAGACAAAATTAATTTTTCACCTGTCGGAGGTGGAAAGTTGTTACGATTAATGGTCAAAAGGTCATCAGTACCAGCGCTACAGCCGGACAAGATGACCATGGTGAGGCTACAGGACTTTGCTTTTTAAAGCCTGGTTCTTTCTCTATCAGTGTCTTTTGCTGAACCGCTAAGTCATGGGGACGTAAACACACCAACACCAGTTGTCAGGCGGTGATTGGGGGGACAAACAGATACAAACATACACACACAGGTACATATATATATATATATATATATATATATATATATATATATATATATATATATATATATATATATATAAATTTAAATAAGAGCTAAAAGACGATCCATTGTAAAAACTTTATTATGACCTATGAACATTTCGATGCAATATCCAGACCAACTCATGCATATTATAAAATATGGAATATTGTATCTCTTCAGGGTCAGTTTTGATTAATTCATAGCAGACAGTAAAAAACAGACAACATTAATATATATATATATATATTGACGATACTCACATCACCACAGGTAAACCTCCGCGTCATAATGATGACAGCACTGATGGTAACCCAAACAATGCCGGAGGTAACAACAAAATCCTCAGGTCTGGAGCCAACCGGAGATATGCCAGTAATGTGAACACAGCCATCACCCAAGCCTGGAAATACATCAGATCAGCTGGTATGCCATTCAAGTGACGCTTGTACAACCACAGGTCCACATTCAGGGTGCCAGAAAGACGATTCGTCATATCCCTGGCCAGCCATGTGTGACGCCTCAAAGATCAAGGGACCCCAAACGGCATCAAGTGGAAGGTCTTAGAACGGCTGGGCTCCTACATCAACGGGAACTCTGCATAGCTGAGTGAACTATGATATTGAAAAACTCCCCAAGACGTGGGTCGCTGAATACTTGCCAAAAAATCTTCATCCGTTTCAAGCGCTACCTGCTGCAATCATAGGATTTCCCTGGCTAAGATCGGATGAGTCCTAGCAATCCATTAGAAAGGATATAAATCTTATTCACCTCTCCCAATAGCTGGTCTAGGGGAGATAATGTTACATAGGGTAGGGTCTGTTGAGAAAAAGAAATTGTGTTGCGATCCTGAATTGGGTAGGGGATGTTTAGGTAATGCTGGAGATATATTCTCCACATCGTGCAAATGATATTTCGCTCACGGCGGCACTGGAGAGATTAAAGTTTCAATGCTTCAAGGCCGTCCGAATAATCGAGATCAGTCATGCCTTTAATACTTTTAGTGAATGAGACCACAGGGCGCAGCAGTATTCGAGGTGTGGCTGTACAAAAGAGAAAAGGGAAATGATGACATCTTGTTCTCTAGAGCGGAAGATTCTTAGGATCCAGGAACTCATCCTACGAACTATATCGAACTTATTATTGATGTGGGCACGCCAGCTGAGATTGTTGTCAACAATTACTTCTAGCTCTCTGATATTATTCGATGCTCTGATATTATTAGATAACCAGGTGTTTTATTTTAATTTTATGACGAGTGGAATTATACAGTATAGCAGTTACTTAACCACTATACTGGAAGCAGACTGGAACACGAAAATCTACGTGGAGCTCTAATCATAACATTCACAGCCATACATCTAATTATATACGTATGTATATAGTCTGTTTTGGATTATGACTATGTGAAATTACTCGGGATTTGACGAGGCTTCCAACATTGTCTCGGTAGTGTGTAACAAGACGAAAGATACATAGCTGAAGGGAGGTAATTCATAGAGGGCCTGCTTCAAGTGTTATTTCCCTTGCCCGAGACATATATATATATATATATATATATATATATATATATATATATATATATATTGTTGTATTTGAAGACGGTCATGTTGCCAGTTTAGCCAATGAAAATGAAAACACACGCACTATATTTAATTCCATTTATTTATCTGTCTATTGTATTATATTCATATTGTTATCAGTTTATGGGGATCTTATTCTGTCATAGGTTGTAGTGTGTTGTGGGGGGGGGGGGGGGGGTAGGCGTTCCATTCTAGTTTCCTATTCAGGCTAGGTTTATCTTCTATTATGTGTGTAGCTTCCGTAATTTGTCTAAGCGTTGCGTCTGTTCTATGTGTGGACAAGATTTTAACTTCTATGTTGTTGCATGAGACCCCATGTTCCTGCTCGGCGTGCTGGTACAGAACCGATGAGCTCTTCTCTTCCTTAAGTTCCCTCCAGTGCTTATTTACCAGTTCTCCTATGCTCCGTGCGGTCTCCCCTGCCTACGTTGCTGTCTTCTCACTGCACCCTCCCTCTGTACATCTCATACTATAGACTACATTCCTAGCTTTACAGTTTGTTTGTCGGTTAAATCTACATACAATACAGTTCCTATCAGTTCTGAAGTAAATAATGTGTTTCACAATTTCACGCCATTTGTATTCACGTTACTATCCCTATTCAAAATTAATTCTTATGTAAGTGGAATGGCAATGCCAGTGTGTCTCTCAAGCCAGGAAAAGCCCTGCGGGAGTTCACTTCCTGAAGGCCATCCAATGCAGTCTCCTGTCACGTTTGCATTTTATTTACTGTCTCATGGCAACGACCCTTTAGCTTCAGTTTTGGGAAACACTGTGAAGTCACAATGGATTAGATCCTATTTATTTATTTATTCCTTTGTTTTCTCTCTCCTTAAAACTTTGCAGCGACGCGAGAGATGTTCAAGATGTCTGAGATAACTTCCTGCCCCATATCGCAACTGGTATCTTCGTTCATGTGAGAGAACTGATGGAATGTTTAGCGAAGGCTCTCACGGTTGATGAGTCCACCAAGTGTTTTTACATTTATTTTCCCACATTTTTTATCGTTTTCCCAAGAGACTGGGTGTGATGAACGTTTTTCGTCATGCTCTGACTGTCAACCGACTTTGAAAAGCCGGCGTGACTCATGAACCTGTGTATGATCTAAAAAAAAAACATTCACAGAAGACTGGCGGAGTATTTCAAGGTTTTCGGCAGTTGATTTTTCCGAGCTTCATACGAAATTTGAGGCAAGCAAATTGCTTAGAATTTCCAGCCATCGCAAAACTCGAAGTGCTGTTTTCTAACACAACATTATGTGCAGGAATGCATGTAAGTATATCCTATAACGAAGATGAGTAAATAAAGGAAATGGAAAAATTAAATGCCACGTGAGATGAAAATGAACTTGTAAGCGACGATTTATTCTCCGTTATAAAATACAATGATTGCCATACATGAAATAAAATAAATATAACAGGTTACAACAAAGATGTGTGAGAGACTTCGTGGTTAGGCTGGTGTGTAGGTTTGGTGGTGTGTAGAGGCAGCCGTTGGTCTGTTGATCGTGTGGTGTTCGTACAGCAACGATGTAGGCAGGTGTCTGGTGGAGGTGAAAGCGGAGACTGGCTGATGTCAGATATATCGTTGTCAGAGACAAGTTGCGTGTGCCAAAGGGCAGTTGAGAACTGTCGTTCTTACAGAGATCAATAGGCTCCCAGAGCTGGTGATTAATTTCCCGCGTAAGGAAAAACGAGCTGTTGCGCCAACATGATTGGACGGCTAGAAACCAACCAACACAAACAAGTTCGGCTAATCATAAGGTCATGTGACCTGCTGGAACGAAAAGGCTTGTGGAGCCGATATCCAGGTATTTAAACCTAAAGAACCCAAAACGAAAACATCTCACACATAATGACAGTGTATATCACTTCTGCTACAGTCCCACAAGTTCTTCTAATCCAGGTGGAGTGAAGATGTATACTAAACTTAAATGATGAACATGGCATGTTATCGAAGAGACAACTCAAAATCAAAAGCTTAAAATAAGATCGTGCAATATTTTCTAAAGAGTGTTCTGAGAAACCCTTGTAGTTAATTATTTTTTTAAAAATCTGAATTTCGATAAGACAGAATTCCTTTAATGAAATTTAATAAAAGTTTATAAAGGAAAGGGAGGTACTACTAAAGCAGCGCGGACCCGAACGCGCAGCCGCGCAGTCGCGCGTCCGCGCTAGCTAGTCTTGAGTGGTCGATCCTAACCCTAACCCTAACCCTAACCCTGTCCCTAACCCTAACCCTATCCCTAACCCGCGTGTGCAAATGAATACGTGTTTAGGGTTAGGGTTAGGGTTAGGATCGACCACTCACGACTAGCTAGCGCGACTGCGCGTTCGGGTCCGCGCTGCTTTAGTAGTACCGGAAAGGGAATGGTATTCACTATTTCAAAAAGAGTTAAATAATTTCTTTCACCATAATTACTTTTATTTTATTTTATTCAACTTTTACGATGAAAGTAAACAAACAAGGTTTGTTCTTTTTTAGAAGCGTTGAGACGTATTGTAAGATACAGAAATAAGTTTATTTCTCAAACGCGTGATAATGCTATAAATAGCGTGATCAGGATAAATTCATATAATGCAGAAAAATACGTTGCCGGCCAGTAAAGCTATGGTAAGGGTATCCGCAAAAGGTTGATGTGGGTTCTGCACATTTAGAAGTGCATGGGAGTACAATCTCTAGGTTAGTCACACAACGATTGATGGGTATAGTAATGGGTAGGAATTCAACCTTCTTTTCATCGTTCCACACCCTCTTAAAACTTGTCTGGTTCCTTCCTCCCATTTGTTCTTCGTGCCATGCCGAATTAAGGTTTCTTCCCCTCATTCTGTCCTGTCGAGTTAAGGTTTCTTCCTGTTGTTCGTTCCTGTCCTTCCCCTCGTGCCGTGCCGTTTTAAGGCTCCATCGTGTCGTCCCGTGCCGAGTTTAGGCTCCTCCGCGCCGTGCAAGGCAGTTTGTTAAAACTTGCCCTTCCCATCGTGCCGTTCCGAGTTAAGGTTCCTTTCCGTTGTGCCGTGCTGTCTTGAGTTAAGGCTCCTTCTCGTCGTACCGTGCCGAGTCAATGCTCCTTCTTGTGCAGAGTGAAAACTTGTCCTTTCCGTATTGTTTTGTTCTGTGTTAAATGGTTACTTAACAAGGTTAAAAATCCACACAAGCATAGCGTGTTTTGGTTCTTCTCTGATGACAAAGAATTTGACCAAGACCAAAGTGTAACAGAAGAAATGACCGATGGTTATGTGAAGATCATTCTGATGTCTCCAGAGTGATGCACACTAAGTTTCCAGCAACTGCGATGGTTTTCAGAGTGTTGAGTAACGAAGGTTATATCATATCACCTCACATCTTTGCACAGGGTTTTAAAATTAATGCTGACGGATACCTTGAGGTGCTGGAGATAATTGTTAAGCTCTGAATAGATGAAGACCAGACATGTTTGAACATGACTTCGCATCTTCACTTTTATCTTCTACTTGTTTCAGTCATTAGACTGCGGCCTTTGAAATAATGACTCCGAGTTAAGGTTCCTTCCCGTCGTGCCGTACTGTTCTGAGTTAAGGATCCTTTCCCCCAAAATTGCTGGCCTTGTGCCAGCAATTTTGGGGGAAAGGGTAATTCGATTACATCAACCGCAGTATTCAACAGATACTTATTTCATCGACCCCCAAAATGATGAAAAGTAAAGTCGATCTCGGTGGAATTTGAACTCAGAACATGAAGATGAACAAAATGCCACTAAGGCATTTTGCCTGGCGCCGTAATGATTCTGTCAGCTCTTCACCATCGCCTTTGAAGTAATGCCTTGAGTTACAAGATCTTAACTTCAGTCCCTTCAAAACATATGCATTCACTTTTCTAATTCTCCAAATACGCGGGCGGACATCACGAAATCTATGATTTACTAGCAGAAATACCCGGCGTTGCCCGGGTTAAAGAGAATAATGAAATCTAAAAACGCCGTCTAGACTACGCATCATCTTTATATATAGAGATGTATATACACACACGCACCCAAACACACGTATATATATGTATATCAATATAAATATATGAAAGTCAATGAAGTTTCGTAAAAGAAGGTGATCATGTACATACTTTCTTGCTGTTGTGATTATAACACCTCATTGTAAACTATGTTCCTTGTTTTCCCTTGTGGAGCATATACAAATAGGTTTTTTGTTGCTGCCCACTCTTGAGCAGCCAACATACAGTTGTCCATGTGAGAAGCAGGGCTCTTCCAAGAGAAGACCACCTACAGACAGTGTTTGACCCTGATATTTGTTTATGGACATGGCATGAAGGGGGAATTGTAGTCTTCTGAATGTAAAAGGAATGTCTGCTCCTGATGGAGTAAGAGGAATTCTTGGAATAAAGACGTCATCCCCTTTTGCACATCCAGAAAGAATGGTAGCCTCGATAACGTGTGACATCATTTTCTAAATAATGCTCATCTGTTATGTTCGGGTTAAAATTTCATCAACATCAAAAATATATGAATTTTCATGGGAGTTATGGCCGTTATGCAAAGAATATAATTTCCAAATTTCATAAAGATCCATTCAGTACTTTTGACGTAGTTTTGGATAAGAAAACAAATGACTAATGTGTGTGTTTGTGTGCATGTGTATGTGTGTGTGATGGGTGTATATATGTATAGATATCTGTATGCATGTATATATGTATATATGTGTACATATTACATGTACATCTATATATATATAAAGTGTAGTATATTGCCACTTAAGTGTGGCTGACCCCTAGGGGTGGATGTTACTGTTGCTTTTAGCCCCAGGAGGACATCTCCTCCAGCTGGCTTATCGACACACGACTGTGTCCTGTTTGCCAAGGGAGTTATCCCTCTCACCTCGACCAGCAGCACGAACGTATCCGGATTTCAGGGTTATTTCCCTTCGTCGGCGTTCGACAGCTGATGACCTTGGTGAGAGAGACAAATCTGGCAAACCTTATATCTTCTTTTCCAGTGACATTCTTCACTGATATTGAAAAGGTGAAAACAAGCAATGTTAATTCTCTATATGAAGTATTAACAGTAACTGCACGATAAAGTGTAGTATATTGCCACTTAAGTGTGGCTGACCCCTAGGGGTGGATGTTACTGTTGCTTTTAGCCCCAGGAGGACATCTCCTCCAGCTGGCTTATCGACACACGACTGTGTCCTGTTTGCCAAGGGAGTTATCCCTCTCACCTCGACCAGCAGCACGAACGTATCCGGATTTCAGGGTTATTTCCCTTCGTCGGCGTTCGACAGCTGATGACCTTGGTGAGAGAGACAAATCTGGCAAACCTTATATCTTCTTTTCCAGTGACATTCTTCACTGATATTGAAATCCGGATACGTTCGTGCTGCTGGTCGAGGTGAGAGGGATAACTCC
>NC_142953.1:26046382-26136382 GCF_046866305.1 Octopus bimaculoides | reverse complement strand
CTTTGTATTCCAATTTCTACCATATCTTCATTTATTCAAAGATATAAAAAAATCGGGAACTGTTGAAAACAGAATAAGACCTGGTGCACCACACAAGATTTCCCCTAGATCTTTAAGAAAAATGAAGCGAAGACTCGAAAAAAACACAATGATCACCAGAAAGGAGTTGCAAGAAGATTTGTTAGTTTCATGGACTAGTGTTACACTATGAACAATCAGCAATGAACTTCATAGGAATGAACTGAAGCCATGCTCTCCTAGAAAAACTCCACTGTTGACTAAAAGGCGTAGAGATGCCCGTTTAAAATTTGTTTATGGACATAAAGATAAATCTGATACATTCTGGGAAAATGCTCTATGGACAGACAAGTCGAAAATTGAATTGTTTGGACGAAATTCGCGTAGCCATGTTTGTAGGAAAGATGGTACCGCCTATTCGCCGAAAAACACAATTCCTACTGTAAAGTTTGGAGGTGGCAACATCATTGTGTAGGGGTGTTTCTCTGCAAACGGCACTAGCAATTTACATGTGATAGATGGTAGAATGAATGCAGAGATGTACCAAAATATTTTGAACAATAATTTATGGGACTCTGTAGAAAAGCTCCAGCTTTGTGAAGGCTGGGTTTTACAACAGGATAACGACCCTAAGCGCACGGCAAAGTCTACCAAAAAATGAATTGTCAATCACAATATAAAATTATTAGAATGGCCTAGCCAGTCACCTGACTTGAACCCCATTGAAAATTTGTGGCGTTATTTGAAAATTAAAATTCATTCAAGAGCCCCAACGTGCATTCCAGATATGAAGAAAATTTGTCAAGAAGAATGGGAAAAAATTCCTAAAGAAACATGCGAGTCATTGATTAAGAACTACAAGAGATTGGTTGAAGTGGAACTGAATAATGGTTATGCTACAAGGTATTAAATCAGAATTATCAGTTATTTACGTTCGGTACGAATACTTTTTTCACCCTTAAATATTAATAATTGAATATAAATTCATTAGTTACTATAACTTATTACCTTTTGTATATTCTTAGTTTATACATGTGTATACAAATATAGTATTGGTATATCCCATTTATGTTCATTAGAAATTAAATAAATAATGTATTTTGACCTGTACGAATATTTATTTCCCCCCACTGTATATATATATATATATATATATATATATATATATATATATATATATATATATATATATGTCTGTATATATAAAAAGCAGGATGTGTGCGTAGGTGAATGTAATTTATTCACGTCCACAAATTAGCACGCATGTCGCTCGAATTTTAGGAGGACATTCATCATGACCCTATCTGCATTTTCGTCAACTTTTTCTCTCAGAGGCACCCGCATATAGCTGTAAAAATCGATTTTCAACCATAACTTTTACCAATTTTGAGGTTTGCTAACATGGCGAAGTGAAAATGTTTGCGTGTGAGGGAGAGAGAGAAATTTTGTGTTGATGTATGTGTGAGAGGGGGAGTGAGGGAGAGATAGAGATTGTTTGCCAGCGTCTAATAAAAAAAAGTAAAGAAAAAGTGGGAGAGGGAGACAGAAAGCGTCTAACGAAAGAAAAGGTAGGGAAGGAAGACAGAGTAAGCGTAAAATGTAAAATGCTTTTTTCTTAAACATGAGATATAGTTTCAAATAGAAGATGTTTTTGAAAGACACTATATTTTATAATGAGATTATATATACTTTCTCACACAACAATTAAAATATATTTATTTTAAATCATTTATTTAACTTTAAATCGTTCATCTTTCTCCCCCCTCTCACTCTCACACACATGCACACACACACACACACTACTTTGGGAGCGAAAGAGTTTTGTTTATATTTCACGCCGAAGAAAACAATTTTATTGACAACCCATTTATTTAACAACAATGAAACAAAGAGGTATGTAACAATTTGTCAGTGAATTACACAATATAAATATGTAGAATTTCCGAGGCTTCCACCACATCCCAACCCGTTTTTCGGACCACAAAAAGGGTTTGGTAATTTTTCAGATTAACATCTGCACAATTTCCACTAAGGTGTTAGAGTTAGGGTTTTAGGGTCAGGGTTAGGGTTTTAGGGTTAGGATTAGAGTTAGGGTTAGGGTTAGGGTTAGGGTTAGTGTTAGGGTTAGGGTTGGTGTTAGGGTTACGGTTTTAGGGTCAGGGTTAGGGTATTAGGGTTAGGGTTTAGGGTTAGGATTAGAGTTAACCTAGAAGGGGCAGGCCCCTTATTTTTTGGTTCAGGCTGTTGGTAAGTTTTCCTAAGTTACTCCAATCCACATCCCCAATGCAAACCTTCAGATCAACCTTTTCCTATGCAGATTGCTAATGCAACTTTAAAAAAAACAGTCAATGAGTGGAAATGACCAATAAACTGATTCCCTATGAAATTTCTCAATCAAATTGCCAGCAAACCATTTTCAGCCAAACCAATTTCAACGGATTTCGGTCAAATCTGATGTCGATGTTACTTATTTTGGAATGAAATAAAGCACTTGATCACTTAATAATCCTAGCTTAATCCCGGGCAGCGCCAGGCTATATTGCTAGTATTATATATATATATGTATGTATACACATTTGTGTGTGCGTGCGTGTGTGTGTGTGTGTGTGTGCGTATGTATATATGTGTATATATGTATATGTGTATATATGTATATGTGTATATATATATATATGCATATGTATATATATATGTATATGTATATATATATATATGTATATATATATATATATGTATATATATATATATATGTACTCGAGGTATTTCGTGTTGCAAGACAGTGTAGGAGAGAGAATAGTGATGTTGTAGGAGAGAAATGTGTTCGCATGGATGATGGTACGCTTGCACTAAATGAGGATGCAAAGAAAGAGGTCTGGAGATGCCACTACGATAGATTGCTTAATAAAGAGAATGAATGGGAGGAAGAGAGCCTGCCGTATGTCGACCCAATAGAGGGACCAGCTATCCGAGTTGATAGTACCAGGGTAGATAAAGCAATTAAGAGTATGAAGACCGGGAAAGCCCCCGGCCCATCAGGAATCACTGCAGAGATGCTCAAAATATCTGGCAGTGTTGGCTATAGCCTAGTCACCCGTATTACGAACCAGGTGATACATGAAGGAGTCATACCCAATGACTGGTGTAGCAGCATCATAGTCAACTGCTACAAAGGTAAAGGTGACGCTTTAGATACAAATAATTACAGAGGCATCAAGCTGTTAGAACAGGTTATGAAAGATAAACCCCTGTACCCGGCTTTCGTTGACATGGAGAAAGCCTTTGACAGGGTCCCCCGATCCCTTATCTGGTGGTCAATGAGGAAACTTGGGATAGAAGAATGGTGAGTGAGAGCTGTGCGAGCCATGTACAGAGATGCTGCCAGTAAGGTGAGGATTGGAAATGAATACAGCAATGAATTCCGGGTAGAGGTAGGGGTCCACCAAGGTTCCGTCCTCAGCCCCCTCTTATTTATCATAGTTCGCCAGGCAATCACAGAGGAGTTCACGACAGGTTGCCCCTGGGAGCTCCTCTATGCTGATGACCTTGCCCTAATTGCGGAGTCACTATCAGAACTAGAGGAGAAGTTTCAGGTGTGGAAGCAAGGTCTAGAATTGAAGGGCCTTAGAGTCAACCTAGCTAAAACCAAAATCTTAATAAGTAGGAAGGTAGATAAAACACAAACCCCTTCAGGTAGATGGCCCTGCTCAGTATGTAGAAAAGGAGTAGGTAGTAACTCTATAAGATGTACCCGGTGCAAGCTATGGACACATAAGAGGTGCAGCAACATCAAAGGCAGGTTAACTAGGAAGTTAGTTTTTGTTTGTGGCAGATGTTCAGGTGCAATAAAGACTGTAAACAAACAGGAAACAACTTCTATCTCATTCCAGGGTGAAAAACTAGAGGTAGTCGATAGCTTCCGCTATCTGGGCGACCAAGTTAGTAGTGGGGGTGTGTGCGCTGAAAGTGTAGCTGCTAGAATAAGAATAGCCTGGGCAAAGTTTAGAGAGCTCTTACCCCTGCTGGCGACAAAGGGACTCTCACTCAGAGTAAAAGGCAGACTGTATGACGCATGCGTACGAACAGCCATGCTACATGGCAGTGAAACATGGGCTGTAACTGCTGAGGACATACGTAAGCTCGCAAGGAATGAAGCCAGTATGCTCCGTTGGATGTGTAATGTCAATGTGAATACCCGTCAGAGTGTAAGTATCTTGAGAGAAAAGCTGAACATTAGAAGCATCAGTTGTGGTGTGCAAGAGAGACGATTGCGCTGGTATGGACATGTGGTGAGAATGGATGAGGATAGTTGCGTGAAAAAGTGCCACACCCTAACAGTTGAGGGAACCCGTGGAAGAGGTAGGCCCAGGAAGACCTGGGCTGAGGTGGTGAGGCAAGACCTTCGTACATTGGGCCTCACCGAGGCGATGACTACTGACCAAGACCTTTGGAAATGTGCTGTGCGTGAGAAGACCCGGCAAGCCAAGTAAGATCGTTGCCAGTGCCCCTGGACTGGCGCTTGTGCGGGTGGCACATGAGATGCACCATTTTGAGCGTGGCCGTTGCCAGTACCGCCTGACTGGCTCCCGTAGGATTTTCGAGCGAGATCGTTGCCAGTGCCCCTGGACTGGCTTGTGCGGGTGGCACATAAAAGACACCATTTCGAGCGTGGCCGTTTTCGTGCGGGTGACACGTAAAAGCACCCACTACACTCTCTGAGTGGTTGGCGTTAGGAAGGGCATCCAGCTGTAGAAACTCTGCCAAATTAGATTGGAGCCTGGTGTTGCCATCCGGTTTCACCAGTCCTCAGTCAAATCGTCCAACCCATGCTAGCATGGAAAGCGGACGTTAAACGATATGATGATGATGATGTATGTATATATATGTATATATATATAAGATTAAACTTCTGTTCATCCTCTAATTCCTTATGTACTTTGTACTTCTATATGTAAACCAGGTTGGCAGAATAACATAGTCTGCCATGGACACCTGTGCTTTGGTTCTTTCTTTCTTTTTCTTTTCTTCCTCTTTTTGTCACTTTTGCTATGAATTAAATTAATGAATTCAACGGGATACACCGTCTGCAAGTAGTTGGGTTCAGCATATTATCCTCCATTTTCTAATTGTTACACAAATTTTGGGTAAAACCTCCACTTTTACCCGCTCCCATTGATTGCACCTAGTATAGCACTAGTGTAGCAATAATTGGGTACCCTCCCAGCAGTATACTGGATAGATACTATCCCTTAGTGGGTTGAACCCCCAACCCCTAACTCTCTCACGTTATATATATATATATATATATATATATATATATATATATATATATATATATATACATGAGTGTTACGTACATACATATATACATACACACATATATATACACACATATACATACATATATAAATATAAATATATACATATACATATATATACATATGTATACATATACATATATATCTATATATAGATATATGTATACACACACACATATAAGTATCTATGTATCTCTCTCTGTCTTTCTCTTTCTCCACACACACGCGCGCGCACAAAACAGGAAGTTGGAAAATTTACTATTATTTAGTTACCATTACATATGTTTCATTTGCTAATAGGGGTTATAAAGTTTTACATGTTAGATGGACATGTCAGAGATTTCTTATTAGAAATTCTTCAGACAAAGAACTCAATAATACATAATCTATATAATACAACGACAGCAACTACATACTAAGTTGTAATAATGGAATAAGCACTTGTGTTTCAAGAGGAGACAGGTGTATACATTATATACGAACCATGTATATAATGTATGTAAGGTTCAAACCTTACATACATTATCTACATGGTTTGATAAAAGTCACCTGACAGTAAATCAAAACCATTTAATTCCAAGATTTATTTATGTTTAACAACTGAATGAATTTAATAAAAGCATCTAAATATGAAACATCATGAAAATTGTTCAAATTGAAGCCCTTCTTGAGCGAAACATATTCCCATTCGAGTCAATACAGAATTACAGATAGTATTTATGGAATTTTGATTTACTGTCGGGTGACTTTTGGCCAACCCTGTATACATACAGTGCTGAAAAGTTCCTGGCTTTGGGTGAAAGAAAATAGAGGAGGATCAGTTAATTATGATTTTATCCAACATATTCGCCTCTCCGATTCACACACTTATTGCAGCGGTCCTTCCGTTTTTTTCTAAGCCCTGTAAAAGATGTTTGGGCCTCCAGCCAGGCCTTTCGCGACACCCTCAAACTAGGAGCTTTTCACCCCCCCCCCCCCCGTACACACACATGCACAAAGAAAGAGGCGTGGTTGTATGGTAAGAAGTTGACTGTGACATCCTGTGCAAGTGTCTTTTACTTGTGTCTTGGGCAGACCAAAGCCTTATGAGTGGATTTGGTTGAAAGAAACTGAAAGCGACTCTATTGTGCGCGTGTGTGTGTGTGTGTGTGTATTTGTTCCCCCATAACTTTGACAACCGGTGCTGGTTTGTTCATGTCCTCATAAGCGAGCGATTCAGTAAAAGAGACCAGTAAAATAAGTAAACAGGCTTGGGGGGGGGGGGATAAGTACTGGGGCGATTTATTCATCTCAGCCCATCAAGGTGGTGTCTTAACATGGCCATGTTCTAAAAACTAATCAAATAAAAGACATGTGTGTGTGTGTGTGTGTATGTGTGTGTGTGTGTGTGTGTGTGTGTATGTGTGTGTGTGTAAGACAGAAATATTGTGTTATATACATTTATTTTGCTGTAGGCTTACACCTATTTCAGATAAGCATTTGAATGTGTTCGTGCTTCAATCGTATCAATCAATCGATTTGTAAATACAGGGTAACACCAATCCGAAATTAGACACACACACACACACAAGTACACACACACACACACACACACACACACACACACACACACACTCACACCCACCTACACTCGTATATTGAGTTACTTTTGTATTTCTCCACCAAACTTGTATAATGTATCTATACGCATGCAAATCTATGTATCAATAAATTATTTTACAAGATGTTAATCATGCTTCTCAGCTGTTATTTTCATTGACAAGACTCTCACATGCATTTCTACGGCTACAGTCACCACTATCGTAGACAACGGTGACTACCTCTGCTGCTACAGTGACCACCACCACCACCACCACCACTGCTGTTCTTGTCATCACCGTCAACAGCACTACGGCTACAATCACCCACCAATTGCTGCTCCCACAAATACGACCAGCTGTATTCCCCAACCACTACGGATATAGTCACTAACGCTGCTGTTACTGTAAACATTACCACCACCACCACCACTGCTGCTGCAATTCTCCTCACCACTATTGTTGTTACCACCACCACCACCACTCCGGTTAGAGTCACAATCTTCGCTGCTGTAATTATTATTGAAGCTACCGCTACAATCACGATCACTGACACTAGCGCCACCCAAATTTTATGTCACTTCCTTCACTACACTCTCTGCTGATTCTACTCCTCTTTAAAGGCTACGAAGGGCAAGTAACTCTATTCCACCCTCGTGTTATCATGACGCTTGTACGTCGGTCGTCTTGTCATTGATTTCTCACTTGACTGCTTTCTTCATCCCCTGCATTCCTGCTGAAAGCTCGACATCGCAGCAACAGTTCCTATATTCTCGTTCCTTTCATTTCTCTCTTGCCAACAACACAAGGCAAAAAGGAAGAAAAAAAAAATAACAAACTTATCTTTTGGAACGGAAGATGAAGATGAGACGTCGGTTATGGTTGCGCTTGGCTATTTTGATTGTGACGTCTCTGTTTGCCATTCCTTTATTACTCTACCATTTGGATGATGGACAGCATAGACTTAAAATTTATTCCAGAGATTCGCCGCGTAGAAATAAAAGGGTCGATACAGATTACGATGAGCGAGATCGACCGGAAAATGCCATGAGAAATCCACCTTTGGGCATTGTTGATGAAGGAGGGAATATCAACAACAGTACGTACTCAGTAGCGAAACACAAGGCAAAGACAGTTTTGAAACAAGGAGTGCTTGGTAACTACGAGCCTGAGGAAGTAAAACATTCTTCCCTTCCTGGCGAAAATGGCGAACCAGTTTACACAAGCATGAGTGAAAAAGCTCAAGCTGATTCTTCTATCCACGAGTATGGTTTTAACTTGGTGGCCAGCGATAAGATTTCTTTGGAACGGACGATTCCGGACACCCGTGTGGAGGAGTGCAAATACTGGCACTATTCTCGCAAACTCCCCACTGCTAGCGTCGTCATTGTTTTCCACAACGAAGGCTGGTCTACGTTGATGCGAACCGTACACAGTGTTATCAACACGTCCCCAGCACACCTGCTGAAAGAAGTTGTCATGGTTGACGATATGAGCGACAAACCACACCTGAAAAATAAACTTGAGGAATATATCAAGCAGTTCAACAATAAAGTCAAGCTTTACCGAAACGATAAACGCGAAGGCCTTATTCGAACCCGTACACTCGGTGCTCAGTATGCAGTGGGCGATGTTATTGTGTTTCTTGATGCCCACTGTGAGTGTAACAGGAACTGGTTGGTTCCGTTGCTGGCCAGGATTGCTTACGATCGTAAAATAATGGCAGTACCCATTGTTGAAAGTATTGACTGGGATAACTTCAGATACCACCCTGTTTATACTACTAACCATCATCGGGGTATATTTGAATGGGGATTCTTGTATAAAGAAAGCAAAGTTCCACAGAAGGAATTGGACAAACGCAGTCACAACAGCGAACCATATTGGTCTCCCACACACGCAGGGGGACTTTTTGCCATTGACAGAAAATATTTTTTTGAATTGGGAGGATATGATCCTGGTCTTCAGATTTGGGGTGGAGAAAACTTTGAGTTGTCTTTCAAAATATGGATGTGTGGGGGTAGCATTGAATGGGTCCCTTGTTCCCGTGTCGGACACGTATACAGAAATTATATGCCATATGGATTTGGGAAAATTACCAGCAAAATACCCATCGTCCTCCTCAATTATATGCGTGTAGTGGAAGTGTGGCTAGATGAAGATTTCAAACAATATTTCTACCGACGTGAACCATCAGTTGAAGGTTACCCAGTTACTAATATTAGCGACCAGTTAACGTTTAAAAAAGAACACAAATGCAAAAGCTTCAGTTGGTTTATGGATAACATTGCCTATGAAGTCTACGATAAATTCCCACCGCCACCGGGAAACAAGGCTTGGGGTGAAATTCAATTGAAGTCTGGGAGTAGCTTGTGCTGGGATACCTACGGGCAACCACCTGGAGGCAGCCCTATTGGAGTAAGTGGCTGTCATCACTTTGGTGGTAACCAGTTGTTTAGACTTAATGTACAGGGCCAAATGGCCATGGGGGAGCGATGCATCGACTCTGGGAATGGTGATACACTACATGTCCAGTTCTGCGACATCCAACCGAACGGACCGTGGAGCTGGGATGAAAAAACTGGACTAATTTTGAACAAGAATCGCAACCGTTGTGTGGAGTCTGGGCACGACAGCCGGCTTCACCTCAAAGCCTGTAATGAACAGGTTGCCAATCAGCAATGGATTATAAAAAAGATTTGGTCGTGGAAATAATTTTTTTTTTTTAAACTAGAACCCTCATATTTGATCATATCATTCATATTACAACCACCAAACCTCTCTGGGTCATACATATATATGTTCGGAATGAAACAAATTTACAGAGGGCAGTCTTTAGACAGTCCTCAGCCACTTTCGTATCCTATGGTATGTTAAACAATTATTATTTACGAATCATTTGTTATTTCTTTTTTATTTTTGTCGATTCATCTCCCAATGTACACATAGGAATAATTTTACACACACACAAAACAAAATAGACAGAAAAAAAGTAATGAATCTGGCTTAAAGCCAAGAGAAATAATACAACTTCATCTTTGAAGAATTGTGAGTAATTAAGTAAAATATCAAAACACAAAAATGTCGACCTCAACTTAGGCGCCAGACAAATCAAATCCTTGGATTCGATCCTTCGACCTAGTGGTCACGAAGTAAACTTTTTTTCTCCATATTTCTTTGTTATTTATTACAGCTGGATCAGTTTTCCTTCCCCTTCTTTCTCACGTCATTCCATGACCTCCCCATACAATAATATACACCCCTTCAACACGTATACAAACACAGTGTGTATACATTGCAAAATTATACATATATATATATATATATATATATATTGCTGTTTCCAATGTTTATTTTTCGTTTTAAACACCTGGTCTTTTTTCTTTCTAATCACATTGTCTCTACTCTGCTACTCCTACAATTACTTCTTTTAGTCCGGCAACGAAAATAACTAAGCATTTTATGTTAGATATATGTATGTTTGTGTTTTGGTATTTTAAAAATTTCTCAAAAAATCAAAAAAAAAAACAAAGCAAAAACTGGTTTCCAATGCAGGAGCAAGATTCGGTCCAGATGGACTATATGTAATCTGAACCTTTCCCCCCTTATTTATTTATTTCTTTTACGGAATCCCACGTTTTAGGCTATGGAGATTCCGATTCTGAAAAAAAATTTTCAAAAATCTCAATTTCAAAATTTCGATCCCCCCCCCCCCGGTTTTTATATAGATCCACAGGGTAAACCTAACCCTGACCCTAACCCTAACACTAGTTTTGTGAGATTTGGCTGTTATTTCTAGCATGTAAATAGCCTGCTTGGTGGGGGAGGGGATTGAAATTTTTCAAACAATTTTTTTTCAGAATCGGAATCTCCATAGCCTAAAACGTACGATTCCGTAAAAAAAAAATTAATAAATAAGGTGGGGGAAAGGTTCAGATTACATATAGTCCGTCTCTACCTTTTTATATTGGTTTGCATGTATGTATGTCCTTGACTGATTAGATTTCTTTGTTTAGACTTCGGTATGGTTCTACCAATATTTTATACCTGTATTTACTTAATTACCCTTCGAATACCCTACAATAATTACAGATATGCATCTAGAGTTATGAGCCTGGGTGTAGTATTGGCGGAGGTAAAGAATACGCACACCACCCGCTTTCGGCGTAACCCTGATCCCTATTCCTAACCCTAAACACCCGGGTGTGCGTATTCTTTACCTTCGCCGTTGTATTTACAGTTAATGCATTATATCTGACATAGGCTGGCCGGATCATCATGATCCGATTCATTTGTTATTGGGAACTTCTAGGCCCATACACTGGTGATCATACGTGTCATTCGGTTTGGTTTCAATGGCTGGATACTCTTCCTACCACCAACCAGTTTAATTTGTGTACAAGTTGACATTTCCTCATTGTTTGAATAGTTCCCAGTGAGACACAACTTGAGCGGCCTCACAGCTCTGCTTCGTTGCTGACCACTTTACCCATTGTTCTAAATTTAGTTTTCTGTGACACCTGTAGAATACAGGTGGTTGTCTAAATCTCTAATCACTTGCCCAATATCAGTGGTTCCCAATCATTTTTTACCTATGAACCCCTTTGACTCCAGTTTTACTCAGACGAACCCTTACAGCCATTTGATGTTTAAAAACCCTATTAAACTTTTTACAGTTAAATATTATTGGGAAATGCATAAGAAAATGTTTAAGTATTTTGTGAGAGTAGAAGTATAGCTAATTTCTTGCATAATTTGTTTTTTTTTTACAACAAAATCTTATATGGACTCCAGTTGAGAACCATTGCTGTAAAGGGATGCGAGGTGCTGTGTAGGCTTTCTATTGTGGCACCAGCACAGGTGGTAGAGTGCCTTGTACATGGTAAATGTAGGGCTGTCACAGGTACACTGCACCTGCGAGACTTTCTTAATGGCACACCAATGGAAAATTACCTTGGTTTCTTTTAGTAGTGTAGCCTACTTTGATGATCCATTTCTCGTTCGACCTGCTTCTAGAGAAAGGTTTTCCATGTTTGGGTGTGGAGAGTATTTAGTAGCCTATGAAGTATACGGAAAAGGATGATACTGTAAGTGGAGAAAGTACGCAGTGACCCAGGATGGTGGACTTGCTTAGCTGGCTAAAGCAGGGTGGATAGGAGAGAGAGAGAACAGTGACATGAGAAAGACCTGAATGTATGGCTAAAAGGAGAAAGAGTATGATGGAACGACCGGGGTTATGTAAGAAGGTGAGTGAATAGTGATAAGATAAAGGCAAGAACAGCTTATTAGCGGCAACAGAGGCTGCACAGAGGAGCAGGACAACAGATATAGCAGTGAGCCAATGCAGTCTTTCACACATGATGACTGCCACAGCCTCATTGCTCTGACTCTCTTGTCATTTATTGTAATACATATGAGGGGGTGTTGAAAAGTTCCTGGCTTTAAGGGTGTCATGAAAGGCCTGGTTGGAGGCCGAACCTTCCGAGTTCTTTTACAGGGCTTAGAAAAACTGAAGGACCACTGCAATACCTGTCTGAATCTGAGAGGAGAATATGTTCAGTAAAATCATAATTAACTGATCCTCCTGTAATTTCTTTTACCCTAAACCAGGAACTTTTCAGTAGCCCTTTGTATAGTCATGTATTACATACACATTATGTATATATGTATGTTTATGCATATATCTGTATATATATAGATTAAAATATTACATAGAAGGACGACAAAGGGACACCTGGAAAAGTTGCATACTAGACATGCTCTCCCCTCATCAGTTATTCAAAAATCATGATTTCATGCCTTCCTCATCTCCACCTGTTGAGGGGGTCTTGTTCTGCATGTTACTTGGTTACCTCACAGCTGCTGGTGCCACATAAAAAGCACCCACTACACTCTGTAAAGTGGTTGGCATTACGAAGGGCATCCAGCCATAGGAACCATACCAAGGCAGACTGTCAATAGAGCTTGGTGCATTCTTCTTTCTGGTTTGCCAGTTCCTGTCAAACTGTCGAACCCATGCCAGCATGGAAAACATTAAATGATGACGATATATAATGTTTGTGTGTAAATATATATAGAGACCGATAGAATAAGTACTAGGCTAACAAAGAATAAATCCTGGGGTCGATTTGCTCGACTAAAGGCGGTGCTCCAGCATGGCCACAGTCAAATAACTGAAACAAGTAAAAGAGTGAAGACATATATGAAGGCTAAGCAGTAGTGAGGATGTAACTAAGGATGCAGTTGTGTGAGCCATGTTTGTAATGATCCTAATTGTTACAATCAAAGTAATATAAATAAATATGGATAAATAAAATTTAAGTATCGTAATCCTGCTCTCCAACTTAACATGGAGGTTGTTTTACAACACTGAATGCTGTGTTGTTTGCTGTATAAACGCACTCGAAATTATATTATGATAAAATTTCGAGTGCATTTCCGTTTATGCACCATGAGTTCTTATGAGAGATTCTCTAAAGGCAGATGTGGGTGCTGGTACCATGTAAAAAGTACTGATGTTGGTGCCACGTAAAAAGCACTTGGTACACTCTGTGGAGTGGTTGGCTTTAAGAAGGGCATCCAGCCATTGAAACCAAGCCAAAACGGACTATGGAACTTGGTACAGCCCGTAGACTTGCCAGTTTCTGTCAATCCACCTAACCCATGCCAGCATGGAAAATGGATGTTAAATGTTGTTGATGATGATGAATACAACCTCCATGTTAAGTTGGAGATGAAGACTATGTTTTGGTGCTAATACTGCTTCTATTGCCATTAATTATTTTTAAAACATGGTATTTATATATTTTTATTCAATTTCTTTTTTTAAGGGTTTATTTATGCATCTCAACCCCAGTAATTAATTTTAAGTTGGGTATTCCATTTATGATTAATGTTTATTTGTTGAACTGCCATGTTAGGATACATCTTTGGTTTTAAGTGGCATAAACGATCATATATACACTCACACATGGATGTGTATGTGTGTGTACATATATGTGTGTGTGTGTGTGTTAGGCACAAGCACTTACACACACACACACACACACATGTACACATATGACTGCAGCTTCCTCCTACCAAGTTCAATCACAAGGCTTAGGTCAGTCCGAGGCTGTAGCAGAAGACACTTACCCAAGGTTCCACACAATGGGACTGAACCCGAAAGCATGTGGCTGGGAAGCAAGCTTCCTAACTACACAGCCATGCCTGTGCTGAGGGGCTGCACCCTGCCAAATCAGACTGGAGTCTGGTGCAGCCCCTCAGCTTGCCAGCCCTGCTCAAACTGTCCAATCCATGCCAGCATGGACAGCAGATGTTAAAATGATGATGAGGATGATGATGATTGTATGTATGCATGCATGTATGTTTGGCCTTGGGCACTTGGAAACAGATAGGGGTTGGCGATGGGAAAGACATCCAGCCATAGAAAATCTGTTTCCTTGAATTCCATCTCTACCCATGCAACCTTGGAAAGGTGGACATTAAACCGATGACAGTAATGATGATGATAACACACACATGCACACACACACACACACACACACACACACACACACACACACACACATGCACACATGCACACACACACTGCCATACTTCATCTTTAACATCTGTCAATACCTACCCCCACCCTCATCTCATTCACTGTAGTCACCCCTTCATAACTCTGACCTCCATCTCTGTCCTTGTACCACTCTCCTTCTCTCTCGCTCTCTGCCCCACCTCACATATTGTCTCCCTATTTTCTGATCTATCTGCAGGTTTATTATATTGCTGTTCTCCATCCTACCTTTATCACCACTCACCACCACCACCTCCTATATCCCGACCTGTTTTTTTTACCTTCTACAAGCACAACTTATTCTTGCCAGCAGAGTGGACTGGAGCAATGTGACATAAAGTGTCTTGCTCAAGGACACAACATACTGGCAAGAATTGAACTCATGACCTTACAATCATGAGCTAAATTCCCTAATCATTTAGCATGCACCTTACACACACACACAACTTTGCTAGAGTTATTAAACAGGTCAGAGGTTATCTTTGATTGACAAGGTGCTCCTCTCGTCTTCTTATCTTTATTTGTTCTATTTATGAAACAGCTGTCAAAGGAATGACAGCTGTATGGTAAATACACATGTTTGCATATCTATCCACCTGTATCGCACACACACGCACGCACGCACGCACGCACACACACACAGCGGTAATTTCTTCTCCCTTGTGCACAACTTTTGTTCACAAAGCATTTGAAAGTGATGCTGTATCAGCAGTAATTGTGCATGTCATCTTCATGTTTGACGATGTGGGTGACTTACCCAAAACATACTTTGCTAGAGTTATTAAGCATTTCAGATGTACTTGATGGACAAGGTGCTTTCCTTGTCTTCTTATCCTTAATTGTTCTATTTATGATGCAGCTGTCTAACGAACAACATGTATGTAGCAAATATGCATGTGCACGTATGTCTATCTATCTATCTATATATATATATATATAGATATAAATAAGTAACAAGGATGTCCAGGTATTAGTGCATTACACCTCTTTCAAGCGGCTCCATTTAATTGATCAATGCAAGAATTACATCAATATGAAATAAACTGCTCTCCTTGGAGGCATAAGACCATATAGGTTTTCAACATACAGGATATTCTATTATAATTTCTTAGAAAATTTTTCATCAGAACTAGAGAATAAAAGAATTACATTGCTTATTGCTATTATTGTAACAGAATGAACTTAGGGAGAAAATACTTAAAGCTTACTATTGGGTTGTCTGGAAAGTTTGTGCCGATTTTTAAAGGAAAGAAAAAGGTCAATAAATACTTGCCATTACATTTTTTATCAACCAAATATGAACCATTTTGTTGCACAATGCGTCTCCATCTTTCCTTTAACTTGAAAATACCCTCTTCCCAGAATCGAGGTGGTTTCATGGCAAAGTATTCATCAAGGTATCTTTTTACGTCATCCAAGGAATTGAAATTTTTACCATTAAGACTATTCTGCAGAGACCTGAATAAGTGGAAATCCGAAGGAGCAATATCTGGTGAATATGGAGGGTGGGGTAACACATCCCAGCCAAGCTGCAGCAATTTTTGTCTGGTTCCCAAAGGAACGTGTAGTCTTGCATTATCATGTTGGAAAACAACACCCTTCCTGTTGGCCAATTCTGGACGTTTCTCTTGAATTGCTGCTTTTAACTTGTCCAGTTGTGTGCAGTATTTCTCAGAATTAATTGTCTGGTTACTTGGGAGAAGCTCATAGTACAGAATTCCTTTCCAACCCCAGCAGACACAAAACAAGACTTTTTTTAGGGTGAAGACCCGCTTTTGGGGTGGCTAAGGGTGGCTCATGTTGCTTACTCTAGGATTGCTTTCTCTGAACATTTCAGTAGATAATCCATTTCTCATCACCTGTCACAATCTGCCTTAAAAAAGATGCGTTTTCATTCTGTTTATAAAGCGAATCACAGATGGAAATGCGATCCAAAAAGTTCTTCTCATTCAACTCGTGTGGTACCCAAACATCATAGCGATTTGTGTACCCAAGTTTTACCAGGTGCTCATGAACGACGGATTTTGATAGGTTGAGTCTTTCTGCCAATTCTCAGGTTGTGCAATGTGGGTTATTCTCAATTAATGACTTGATTTGGTCATCATCTGTAGTGGATGGTCTGCCTGATCGCTCTTTATCAATAAGGCTACAATCTCCGGCTCGGAACCTTGCGAACCACTTCCGTACAGTTCTTTCGAATAAAGAAACATCCCTGTAAACTGCGCATATTTCTTTGGTTGCTTGTGAGGCATTTTTCCCCTTTACGGAAAAAGAAAAGTATCAAGTGCTGAAAATGAACTTTCTTATCTTCCATTTTAAAGGGTTACAGAACTAACACAGGTTATAGGAACATAACCCTTCTTCCACGAAAGGATAGCTTAAACCGAGCTTTAAATGGAGGTGTAGTCAAATCCTATTTTATGGACTCAACCATGTTCTAAAATAAGTTCGAAAGGTAAGCTACAATAAATCGGCACAAACTTTCCGGACAACCCAATATAATTTGGAGTGGCAGAAGAAAATAACAAGGGGGGGGGGGGTCAAGAAAGAGTAATGGTGATATAGCTCCATTCATCTTTAATAATAATATTAAAAGATCCAATACAGCAAATGTTCTACATCCCCTTAGAATGAAAAACCATTGCGGATCGACAGTTAAGTTCTTGGTTGTAGGTGATAAATTAATTAATGTCAGATACTTCTTCCAACTCCTATTTTACTGTGACGATAAAATCAGCCATGTTTACATAAAAGAACATGCAAGACAATAGTAGAGAAAGATGAAAAGCAGAAGACTACACACACACACACACACACACACACACACACACACACACACACACACACACATCTAGAGAAAGAACCTTTGCAGATTTAATGTTTTATGGGCCAACAGAATACTGAGATCAATGGATCAATAAAATCAACTAATGTTGGGTGTGCGGTAGAGGGTGTTTGTTTGTGCCTGTGTGTATATAAACACACACGCCCTCTCCCACGTACCCATATATATATGCATGTGTATTTTTATATGTGTGTATATATATTTATATACTCTATATATATATATATATATATATATAAATATAAATCATCATCATCATCATCGTTTAACGTCCGCTTTCCATGCTAGCATGGGTTGGACGATTTGACTGAGGACTGGTGGACCAGATGGCGACACCAGGCTCCAGTCTAATTTGGCAGAGTTTCTACAGCTGGATGCCCTTCCTAACGCCAACCACTCAGAGAGTGTAGTGGGTGCTTTTACGTGTCACCTGCACGAAAACGGCCACGCTCGAAATGGTGTCTTTTATGTGCCACCCGCACAAGCCAGTCCAGGGGCACTGGCAACGATCTCGCTCGAAAATCCTACGGGAGCCAGTCAGGCGGTACTGGCAACGGCCACACTCAAAATGGTGCATCTCATGTGCCACCCGCACAAGAACCAGTCCAGGGGCACTGGCAACGATCTTACTTGGCTTGCCGGGTCTTCTCATGCACAGCACATTTCCAAAGGTCTCGGTCAGTAGTCATCGCCTCGGTGAGGCCCAATGTACGAAGGTCTTGCCTCACCACCTCAGCCCAGGTCTTCCTGGGCCTACCTCTTCCACGGGTTCCCTCAACTGTTAGGGTGTGGCACTTTTTCACGCAGCTATCCTCATCCATTCTCACCACATGTCCATACCAGCGCAATCATCTTTCTTGCACACCACAACTGATGCTTCTAATGTTCAGCTTTTCTCTCAAGATACTTACACTCTGACGGGTATTCACATTGACATTACACATCCAACGGAGCATACTGCCTTCATTCCTTGCGAGCTTACGTATGTCCTCAGCAGTTACAGCCCATGTTTCACTGCCATGTAGCATGGCTGTTCGTACGCATGCGTCATACAGTCTGCCTTTTACTCTGAGTGAGAGTCCCTTTGTCGCCAGCAGGGGTAAGAGCTCTCTAAACATATATATATATATATATATATATATATATGTAATAAAAATAAGTAACAGGATATCAAATTATCAAATAATGATGCAGTATGACTGTTTCAGGTGGTTCCATTTAATTGAACAGTGCAATCATTGCATCAATTTAAATGTGGTGCCATATATAAAATATGGGGGTTTAGTTCACAGGTGATCTAAACGACAAAGTACGCTAGGTAAGTGCTGTAACGGATTACCAGGGCTCCAAAGTTATAACTGAGACGGTAGTTATGGAGCCATTGTAGATTTCCAATATAATGGATATATAATTGTTAAAGAAGACAACAAATGTTGAGACAAGACAAACATCTCAAGTCATATACATTATTATTATTGGAAAAATTCAGTCTTACAGCTGTTTCTGGGATATTCCGTCATCGGAGACAAATAGGGGAAATGAGAAGGGTATAGTTTAATGAAATGAGGACATAGAGGGCGGGAGAAAAGAAATAAGGAGGTGAAGAAAAAAGGGGCATAAATGTTCACAATTTGACTTTCCAATGTTAGTCCATAAGACCTCAGGTGCAATCCTGTGTAAATCCATGTAGGTTGAAATCTTAATAGTGTAAATATCTGTATGAAAATGGTAGCAGAGGTGACTGTTAAGGGATAAAGAGAAAGAAAAATAAATTGAGAGTGAGAGAGGAGAGCAAGGATTGGTATTAAAGATTAACATAAGGTATATAAAAATATAGTGTACAAAAATAACCTAGAAGATAAATAAATATATAAAGGTAAATAAGGTGAGAGGAGGAGGAGGAGGTAAAGGAAGATAAGGTAAAAAAGCAAACTAAAGTAAAATGAAAGGGATTCAAAGAGAATAACAGGTGCCAGTGGTATTCTTCTAGTCTGTAGGGGTTGGGGAGGAAATCTAGCAGTAAGCGCTTGTGCCCATTTTATGGCTAAGGTCAGTGGCTGTAGAAATATTTTTAGCTATGGGGGTTGCAGGTGTAGATAGTCATGAATGGAGAAACCAGTTGAATGTTAAATAGAACTATTTATTAGGGGATTTTATAGGTTATTAAAGAATTAACATTTATCTTATAAAGTGCTACAGTAGGGTTGATAGAAGAGATATACAGGTGTATGTGTTAACGATCATGGAGGTTTGTATGTGAGTGTTATGCATGGTGTGTGTGTGGGGGTGAATTTACATTTGGATTTATGGAAGAATTTGTGTTTACACGTTGTGAAGGCTTCATTGTGTTTGTTAAGCAATTGTGAGTTATGGGTTAAAATTTTGAGGGCTTCTTTTAGGCAGATTCCACAAGTGGAGCACTGGCTTTGATAAGGAATGCCAGAATCTATTATAGCCCAGGATAGCCTAGATTGTATTTTTCTATTAATTAGACGGTGTACCTCTGCTACCATTCCCTTATGGAACGTTGATACGTTCGCATCCATTTCTGAATATTTACACTATTAAGACTTTAAACTACATGGATTTACAAAGGATTGCACCTAAGGACTTATGGACTAACATCTACATGATCAGAAAGTTGAACTGTGAACTTTTTTCTTCTCTTTCTTCATCTCCTTATTCCTTTTCTCCTGCCCTCTATGTTCTCATTTCATTAACTTATACCCTTCTCATTTTCCCTATTTGTCTCCGATGACGGAATATCCCATATTCTGGGACATCCCAGAAATAGCTGTAAGACTTTGAATTTTTCCAATAATAATAACGTATACGATTTGAGATATTTGTCTTGCCTTAACGTTTGTTGTCCTCTTTAACAATTATATATATACATATATATATATATATATATATATATATATATATATATATATATATATATATATATGTATATATATGCTTTCAGTGCATATAGAAAGTTTGTTTACAGAAAAACAAACGCAAACTATTATCGTTCTTAAATTTGACAGAAATGGGGAGGCTGATTTGCTGGTGTAATGGTAACACACTTAGTTGCATTAACAAAGGGATGTGGGTTTCACTCCCACGTGGATAGGAAGGCCTTCTTTTTTTCTTTTGAGGGCTTATATGCCCCTTTATTAGACTATTTTCCTTAGTCATTGCACAGTGATCGCCGTAAGCTTTAAGCTTATATGAAAATACCATTATTATTATTTACATATATACACACACACACACACTCTTGGAGTGGTTGGCGTTAGGAAGGGCATCCAGCTGTAGAAACATTGACAGGTCAGATTAGAGCCTGGTGCAGCCACTGGCTCTCCAGACCTCAGTCAAACTGTTCAACCCATGCCAGCATGGAAAATGGACGTTAAATGATGATGATGATGATATATATATATATATATATATATATATATATATATATATATATACACACACACACACATATATATGCGTAATTGTGCAGCAGATTGACAAATTGACTTTTTATTACACATGGTAGAATGTTATTTTTTACTGATGTGGCTGATCTGTCCAGCTTGATACAATAAAGTGTTTGACTTGAAATATTATCAAGCTTTATCCTACCATGTCATTCTTAAAACAAACAATCTCAAATTAAAATGTTAAAGCTACAAGATAATGCTTAACTAATTCAAAATAATGTAAATAAGTAAGAATTACTATTAACTTAGTAATCTGAATAGCAAATAGTCAACTTTTAAAGAATCTGTTAATGCTTTTCTTATTTTATACTTTTGTTGCCATCTGTTACATAATAGTCTATAAATTTATCTCAGGATGTTCCAAGTCAGTTATTGACACAATGTTTTATAGTTACAGCTTTATGACTGTTAAAATTGTCATGACAATAAATCAATAGAAATACACTGTGTTTCTAATTATCAATCTTATTTAAAAAACTACTTGTTGGAATTCAATGAAATTTTCATAGAATGATAGCATAATTATATGTGCAAGGTGTGTAAAAAATTTTAAAAAAACGTGAGGTTCCATAAAACACCTCAGAAACTATCGCCGTTTACTCGATTTACGTAAACTTTCACTGTTTCAAATTACAAGCAAGATGTGATTAAAATTCATGTAAACAAGAAAATACCCAGTTAATTGGTATATATACATACATACATATATCATCATCATCATCATCATCATCGTCGTTTAACGTCCGCTTTCCATGCTAGCATGGGTTGGATGATTTGACTGAGGACTGGTGAAACCACATGGCTACACCAGGCTCCAATCTGATTTGGCAGAGTTTCTACAGCTGGATGCCCTTCCTAACGCCAACCACTCAGAGAGTGTAGTGGGTGCTTTTACGTGCCACCGGCACGAAGGCCAGTCAGGCCACGCTCAAAATGGTGTATTTTATGTGCCACCCGCACAAGAGCCAGGGGCACTATATATATATATATATATATATATATATATATATATATATATACTGAAATGAACACATACAGTCATAAACATGGAAGAAATAGAAATAAACAAACAAGAATGATAGGTGAGCTGGTTGGTAAGGGATATATGAGCCTTTGTTTGAAATAGGTTGGTAAAGGTGCAAGTTCATGGGACAGGCTAGTTTCTGGATCTCCTCTGATTTTATACCATAAGATACATCCACTATTGCCTGCCACAGGTCATTCCTGCTCCTAAATTAGTGTCCATTCTTGTAAACTCGCCACTTTAGAATACTCCACAAGTTTTCTATTGGGTTTAAGTCAGGGGATCAGGCAAGCCATTTCATCTTCCGAGGTCCACAGAAGCCTAATTGCTGCAGATACTCTGTAGTTATCTTGCATGAATATTATGGTTGTCTTGAAGGTGATCCCTTACTTTTTGAACCAAGGTTCAAGGTGCTCCCTCAGAAAGGCTCTGTAAGCATTTTAACACCATCAGGCACTTTCCAAAGACCAACCATAATATCTGCCCAAATCATGATGCCTCCTCCCCCCTTGTTGATGTCTCAAGCATTGATGATGATCTCGTCCATTTGCAACCTATCCCTAGCTCCAACCATCAGGTCCATCAAGGGTAACAAGTTTCATTCGTAAACAAAACTTTTGAAAAGTCAACCTTCATGTTATAGTCTGCCCATTTCAGATGATTTTATAATTGTATTTTGTTTAAAGGTGACCTTTTAACTGATGTCACTGGTTTACTGACCTTTTTCAGAAGACAACGTCAAGCAGTTCTGGACACACTTGTTTCAACAATGCGCTTGAAAAGTTCTCCACTTGTAAGACCTGGCTTCTTTGCAGCTTCATGCTTAATTCCTGACAGAGAACATTGAGAAACAGCATTCGACTGACCCTTGTTAGCTCTCTTAAGTATCTTCATCGGAGCTGTAACAATTTTTTTTCACAGTTTGGTTATAACTTCCAATTATTTTAGGTATTCCTAACATTCATTTACCTTTTGCAAATTCAGAATAACAAATTTCTCTGAAGCAATTAAGTCATATTTACGAACCTTAATTACTTGATTATCAGACCACTCGTTATTAATTTGGAACACTGAAAGTTCATGGAAATCATGCAAACAGCTACAGTTTGTTTATACTTTTGCAAAACCTCACAATTTTTACATACCACACACATATATCTGTGGAAATTTCATTGAATGCCAGCAAGTGATTTTTAAATAAAATAAACAAATATTATGTTATTAATAATTTGATATGCAGTGTAGTGGAATACCGCACATTCTTTAATACCTAACAACACTTCTCTTGTGGGTTCAAACCTCACTGAGAACACTTCAGATAGGATAGATCTCCTACAATGTCCACACACACACACACACACACACACACACACACACACACACACACACACATTTACTCTGTCATGTCATTATATTGCACATGCATGTGTGTGTGTGTGTGTGTGTGGCCTTGTGGTTAGTGTTGCACTCATCATTGCTAGATCATGTGACCAATCCCTAGAGCAGGCAATGCTTCATTTCATGTTGCCCCAGTTCACTCAGCTGTAAATGGGTGACCCTGCAATGGACTAGCCTTCTGATGAGGGGGAATGTTGGCCTGTTTGCCTCACCAGTGGAATGTTATAATTCAAAAGCTAAAATAGTACAAAGCGCATTGTGATCAGCGATGTATAACAGCATCTAATAGTCTGGTCGATCAAGTGATATATGTAGGTGTGGACATGGCTGTGTGGTTAAGAAGATTGCTTTGCAGCCTATGGTTTTAGGTTCAGTCCCACTGTGCAGCACCTCGGGCAAGTGTCTTCTGCTATTTACTGTCAACAATGATTATCCAGTTGTAACATCTTTTATTTCCCATCCTCTCCCCCCATGCCATTGTTCATCATTCCCAATTCCTCTACATACATATATATGTGTATGTGTCTTTGTGTCTGTGTTTGTCCCCACCATCAGCCTATGTTGGTGTGTTTATGTCCCTGTAACTTAGTGGTTTGGCAAAAAAAGATCGATAAAATAAGTAACAAGCTGTAAAAAAAAAAAGTTCTGGAGTTGATTCGTTGGACTAAAAAATTTTTAGGTTGTGCTCCAGCATGGCCACAGTCTACTGACTGAAACAAGTTAAAATAAAAAAAAACAAAAAAAACAAGAAACGTCATTAAAGTCTTGATGCTACAGGATATTCTTTTACTTGTTTCAGTCATTTGACTGTGGCCATGCTGGAGCACCGCCTTTAGTCGAGCAAATTGACCCTAAGACTTATTTTTTATAAGCCTAGTGTTTATTCTATCAGTCTCTTTTGCCGAACCGCTAAATTAGGGGGACGTAAACATACCTGCATCAGCTGTCAAGTGATGTTGGGGAGACAAACATAGACACACACTCATACATACACACACACACACACACATATATATATATTCGATGGGCTTCTTTCAAATCTACTCACAAGGCTTTGGTCGGCCCAAGGCTATAGTAGAGGACACTTGCCCAAAGTGCCATGCAGTGGAACTGAACCCGAAACCATGTGGTTGGTAAACAAGCTTCTTACCACACAGCCACTCCTGCCCCTATAATTCGTGGTGAATAGATAAGGATGACATTTGACAAGGTAGTCTGAATGTGAGAGGGTTAACTCCTTTACCGAAAATTTCCATTGGAACTGTTTCTTTCAAACTTGAAACCTTCTGTTATTGGATGGCATCAAAGAAGCAGGTGCATCTTACACGCCCTGACCCTTATTACAGTTACACATATTCAAGAAAAATAGTTTTATAGTGCATTGGCTCCTTAGTTCAGTGATTCTCAATCATTTTTTATTCATGGACCTCTTTGATTCTCATTTTATTTTGGTGGACCCTTTATAAACATTAGATTTAATTATTATTGTTATGGAGTCATGTGAGGTAGAAAAAAAAATATCTGGATTAATATTGGTTTCAAATTTTGGCATAAGGCCAGCTTGGGAAAGAGATGAAGTTGTTTACATTGACCCAGAAAGGATGAAAGGCAAAGAATTTTGACCTCGGCAGAATTTTGCCTGGCGTGCTAATGGTTCTATTAGCTTGCTGCCATCTTCTGAATTAATATTAGCCTATAGTAGAGTGTCAGGGATGAAATTATCTTAAGGAAGTGGCCCAACCTTGCATGTAGGCTCTGTGGTAACATTTTTATGGTAAACAAACTACATGGTATGTATCATCAAAAACAAAATACTTTTATCCCCCAAAAACTAAACTTGAAACAAATCCAGTCCATTTCTTTGTTTTCTTCTTCATTGTTGATATTTGCTCAACGAATTACAAATTAACCATTATCTTTTTCTCTTCATCTTTGTAACTTTTCATACCCTATCTCTGAGGTGTTTCATAGCATTTGATTTGTGTTGTTAAGCGGTTTCTGACTAGACTATGTCTATATACGGACTCTATTGTGTCATGGCTGTGACTGTTAATGATTTTTCTTGTCCCCCCTTCTGTGATTGCTGTGATCATACTACCCATGTAATAGCTGTTACATGTGTTGCTAATTCCCTCCTTTCCTATGACTATGCTGTGTCATAGCTGTGATTCCATCTTAGTGACCCCTTTCCCTCCTTCTGTGAATGTTGTGATCTTGTTTGTTCCTGCATGATTCCCTTTTCCTGTGTCATAGCTATGACCTGTCAGAAATATTTCTCCTTGTTGTGAGGTGCAGAGGTGACTGTGTGGGTGTGTGGTTAAGAAGTTTGTTTTCCAGTCTCATAGTTTTGGGTTCAGCCCCACTGCATGTCACTTTGGGTCAGTGTTCGCACCACATATATATGCAAGCATGTGTATGTGTGTGTGTGTGTATGTGTCTTGACATCTTGTGATAGTTATAAAACAAGAACCATTGTCATGCAAGTTGTAAAAATACTGAGGAAAAATATTACCTTGCTTGGAAACAAGGGTTGGTGACAGGAAGGGTATCCAGCTTTATAAAAATCTGCCTCAGCAAATTCCGTCTGACCCATGCAAACGTGGAAAAGGGGACATTATTAACACAGTGATGATGATGATGATGTTGTTCATAATTGAAATGATCTGTCTTAATAATTCCTCTTCTATTATAGCTTGTCAGTCATAACTATCATCACATCCTTTGTCTTTTCATAATTTCTCCTCCCATTGTTTTGCATCCAATTTGATGTTAGTCTGTCTAATACTCTCTCTTCTTCCATCAAACACATTTTAAAATCTATCATATATTCTGATGTAGTAATTTTCTCTCTGCAGTGTCTGACACATCCCCTTCCTGACCTGCTGAATATCACCAGCCCAAAAACACACACACTTTCTGTTAATCATTATACAACCCAGCTGTGATCTGTCCTGTTACTCTTCTTATAACAGTTGTGTGTCTCTCCTGTGATCTGTCCTATAACTTTTCTTGTGATTGTTGTGTACCTCACCTATGATCTGTCCTAATATTCTCTTATCGGCCCTCCATTTCAATCCTGCCAATGAAAAACACACCAGCTATATGTTACCTGTTCCCAAATTGTTCCAGACCGATCTTAATACCACTCTATGGATGATGCTTTACTGTCCCATTGGTGGAGACCATTCTATCAATTTCTTGTTAGGTGATAGGTTGGAATAAAATCTGTGCAGTATTCCTTCTAACTCTTTATGTCCAGAGTTTAAATCTGGCCAAGGTCACCTTCACCTTTCATCCTTTCAGCTAAAGCAAAGTACCAGCCAAGTAGTTTTCTATACATATCACTGCTGTATCTGTTCAGTATCTTTATGTCCAGAGTTCAAATCTGGCCAAGGTCACCTTCACCTTTCATCCTTTCAGCTAAAGCAAGGTACCAGCCAGTAGTTTTCTATACATATCACTGCTGTATCTGTTCAGAATCTTTGTGTGCTGAGTTCAAATCTGACTGAGGTCAACTTTACCTTTCATCCTTTCAGGGTCGATGAAATAAAGTACTGGCATCGATGGAATCGACTAAAATTCAAAATTGCTGGCTTTGTGCCTAAATCAGAAGCCATTATTTCCAATGCCTCTGCTTCCCCTCCCCCATTTTTGTCTTATTTCTCTCCATACAACTTGTTTGCTCACGGATGTCTTTAACCATTTTGATACCAACCAACCAACCAACCTGATATCACCTGTGGTTCTTCTGATATCAAACTTCTTGTTTTAAGGAGATTTCAATTGAAAAAGTTTCCATCAAAATTTCATGCCGATTAATGTTCCAAACATCAGTTTAATGATGAAAGGGATTTTACTAAATTCCTCATCATTTTCAAAATTAATTATAACAAAGGTAGCAATATGTAACACCAGAAATATGGTAACAAAATGGTTAAAGGGATCTAAATTAAAGTTTTTCCATCAAAATTTCACATTGTGTTCCCAACACCAACTTTGTCATTTCACTAAATTTTTCATTATTTTCAATATTAATTGAAACAAAAGTGATGTATTTCATCAGAAATATGGTAACAAAATAACTGAAGTGATCTGAATTAAAATTTACCATCAAAATTTCATGTTAATTTGTGTTCCAAACACTAACTTTACCAAGTTCTTCATTATTTTCAAAATTAATTAAAACAATGGCAATGAAGAAAAATATTAAAAAAATAAAAATAACCCCCCCCACACACACACACAAAACAAGGGGGTAAAGTGATGTTTTATTGTGAGTGAGTGAGTGGGGGTAGGCATAGTGCATCTACTCAGTGACGTGGCACATCGAAGACAAGAAATATAAGCAATAAAACAAAAAATTACATTTTTCTTGTTAACAAAAGAAATATATATTTCTCCCATTGTAAATTTTTTTTAACCCTCTGCCCACTCCCTCCTCAGCCCACTGCTCCCTCCTACTTCATCGTCCTCCTCACACATTCTACCCACTCCCACTTCCTTCTCTTCTTCCTACATTCTTCTCATTGTTCGCCCCCCCCCCCCCCAGCTCCATTTTCCTCTCTCTTTCTCCCCATTATTCTCTCTCTGAACCGTTTTCCCACAATACTCCGTCAGGTGTTTAGACATTAGCTGATGATTTATTCCCCCACCCCCACCCCCGTTTTATTCCAATATAAATAAATCATGCTCTTTCTTTCTTTCTTTGTCCTACTCTTTTTCTCTATCTCTATCTCTCTCCGTTTGTCTATCTGTTTCTTCCTCTTCCTCTCTACATACATCCGACTGTTACCTCCCTTTATTTATCAAGCCTATCTCTCTATGGTGTGTCTTAAAAGCCGACCAACTTTAAATGTCCTATAATATTATTCATATTATTACTAAATAATCAACTTCTTGTTATCTATTTATCTCTCTCTCTCTCTCTCTCTCTCTGACCTCGCCAACAACACCAGCCCCCGCAAAAGCTAAAAAATGAAATATAGTTAGAAGACTGTATTTTCTCTCCTCCCCCCACCGTTTTAAATATTTCCATTTTTACTTCAATTTCACTGTCACCCAATTTTCCATCTTCTTGTTTCTATTAATAAATATATATATAAAAAATACATATCTATTTACTCATACTTGTGTAATTATATGAATATATGTATGTGTATACACATATGCATATACATTTACACACACACACACACCTATATATATATGTTTATATGTACATGTGTGTGTGTGTGTATATATATATATGTATAATATATATACATCTATATATACAAAAACATATATATATATTATACACATATGTATATATATACAAATATATATATATATATATATATATATATATATATATATATATATATATATATATATATATAGTTAACACAAGGGATAAAAAAAGACGAGAAAAATAATGTGAGGACGTAATATATGGAAATTAATAAGACGCTCAGAGAAAAAAAAAGATACCAATGTATATATATACATATGTACATTCATGCATATGTGTGTGTTTGTATGTACGTATGTATATATATATATATATATATATATATATACACACACACACACACACACACACACACACACAGATGCATACCTACACACATACAAACAGGTGCATATACATGTATATATATATATATATATATAGGCAAGAGTGGAGAACAAGTTTCAAAGGTCAAGTCCCTTTATCAACTTAAATCACTTCGCATCACACGCATTTTCATATACAGCATCAATTCAATATGAATATTCCTATGATGTGAAGTGACTTAAGTTGATAAAGAGACTTGACCTTTGAAATTTCTTCTCCCGTCTTGCCTGTATTCTTCTTGCTCCTTAAGAACGCTAATGAGTTGTGCTGTATTAAATGATATCCTTTTGATGTACTTCTCATAATTATATATATATATACATTTATAGATGTGTATACACACACACACACACACACACACACACACACATTCAAGCATACAAACAGGTGCATATATACAAATAG
Source organism: Octopus bimaculoides (assembly GCF_046866305.1). NCBI lineage: Eukaryota > Metazoa > Mollusca > Cephalopoda > Octopoda > Octopodidae > Octopus > Octopus bimaculoides. The sequence continues at coordinate 26,107,164 of NC_142953.1, read as the reverse complement.
ACCAGATAAATTCTCAGTTGTGAGAAGGGTTTATTATTAAAAAAAAAAAAAAAAAAAATTCTTCTCAGAAACAGAAATATAAAAAAAAAATTCAAATGTTACCAATGTTGAGATAAAATTTGAAAATGATAAATAAAAATAAAAATTGACAAAAAGACAATAAACTGTTATGTGGGGCCCCCACACCCCATGGGGCAAGTCCTGTCTCCACACCACATATATGTGTGTGTTGGGGAACAAGAGCTACATTCAAATATTATTATTAATTCATTTATTGCTCAATAAATTTGTTTTTAACTTTCAATGTAAAATAAAGAGTTTTTTCTTTGAAATAACATCTGTCTATATTGTTATCTGTTGTTGTCAAATGCTGTAGTAGTAGTAGTAGTAGTAGTAGTAGTGGTGGTGGTGGTGGTGGTGGTGATGGTCAATGTTGTTGCGGTTAACTTTTAATTTTGGCTAAAAATTGTTGTAGTTGTAGTTGCTGTGGTTGTGTTTAATGTTAGCTAGTGTTGTAGTAGTCATTGTGGATCTTAAATTTCTTCCGACAACTTCAAGTATTTCAAATTTTCACCAGATTGTTTTATAAAAAAAAAAAAAATATACAGTTTCGATGTAGTTTTGCTTGCTGATGATGAAACGTTACCTTAATACTTTTGTTCTAGAAATTGATAATAAAGTCACAAGAATTTAACGTTGTACATCTTTAGCCACTTGGAGGCCTCCGTTGATGATACGTCAGAAGTTGCAACTGTCTGTTGTCATGGCAATACTTATAGGTGAAGTAAAAAAAAAAAAAATTTTTAAATGCTGAGAGATATGTCCATGAGAAAAGGAACATGGTTGGATGGGGAAACTCTTCCTCTTAGGAGTTTTATTTGTGTTTTCTTTTTTTGTATTGCTGATTAAAAGAGAAGACAGATTTTGTTCAGAGGAATTAGAGGTTAGTGACCCTACAGCTGTTCCTTACAAAAATTATTTGTGAAAAATCTGTGTAGAAGATTTACTCTGTAACCCAGTAAAGGTTGATGGTTCTGGCTGAAGTGTTGAAATTCAAAATCTTAGTAAGTAGGAGAGCAGACAAGTCACAAATCCTTTCAGGTAGATGGTTCTGCTCGATTTGCAGAAAAGGTGTAGGCAGAAACTCTGTAAGATGTACTTGGTGTAAGCTATGAACACATAAGAGGTGCAGCACTATCAGAGGAAGGTTAACGGGGAAAATAGTTTTTATGTATGGTAGGTGCTCAGGTACAATTAACACTAAAAATGTACAGAAAATAGACTCTATCAAATGCCAGTCGGGATAACTAGAAGTAGTCCATAGCTTCTGTTACCTAGTCAGTAGCAGGGGTGGATGCTCTGAGAATGTACCTACTAGAATAAGAATAGGCTGGGGAAAATTCAGAAAGCTCCTACCTCTGTTGGTAACAAAGGGCCTCTCTCTCAGAGTGAAAGGCAGAACGTATGATGCTTGTGTGCAAATAACCATGCTACATGGCAGTGAAACATGAGCTGTGACTACCTAGGATATGTGTAGGCTTGTTAAAAAACGAAGCATGTATGCTTTGCTGGATGTGTAATGTCAATGCATGCACGACAGAGTATAAGCACCCTGAGAGAAAAGCTGGGCATAAAAGGCATCAGATGTGGTGTACATGAGAGAAGGCTGTGCTGGTATGGTCATGTGGTGCATATGGATGAGGACAGTTGTGCGAAGAAGTGCTATACTCTAATGGTGGAGGGAACCTATGGAAGAGGGAGACCCAGGAAGACATGGGACGAGGTGGTGAAACATGATCTTCGAATGTTGGGCCTCACAGAGGCAATGACTAATGACCGAGACCTTTGGCAATATGTTGCGCTTGAGTAGACCTGCCAAACCAAGTGAGATCATAGATATGGCTGATGCCTGTGTCATGTAACTGGCATGTAAAAATCACCCTCAAACGTTGGGCGATATGACAGGTTGAAAAAACCTGTCAAGCCAAGTGAAATTGTAGCCATGGCTGATGCCAGTGCCGATGGCATGTAAAAAGCACTGTTTGTGCGTGCGGCCGATGCTGATGTTATGTCAATGGCACCCATGCCGCTGGCATGTAAATAGCACCCACTACACTCTTGGATTGGTTGGCTTTAGGAAGGGTATCCAACCGTAGAAACCATGCCAAACCAGATTGGAAGCTAGTGTAGCTCCCCGGCTTACCAGTTTTCAACCAAACTGTCCATCCCTTGTCAGTTTGGAAAACGGACGTTAAATGATGATGATGATGATGACAAATGGTATTTTTTGGAACAAAAATACAACTGATTTTACTTGAAAAGTAACAGAAACAATGGCAATACAAGGGTTAGTTGAAAAGTTCCTGGCTTTGGGTAAAAGAAAAATACAAGAGGGTGGTGAGCTGGCAGAAGCGTTAGCACGCCGGGTGGTGAGCTGGCAGAATCGTTAGCACGCCGGTTGGTGAGTTGGCAGAAGCGTTAGCACGCCGGGTGGTGAGTTGGCAGAAACGTTAGCACGCCGGGTGGTGAGTTGGCAGAAGCGTTAGCACGCCGGTTGGTGAGTTGGCAGAAGCGTTAGCACGCCGGGTGGTGAGTTGGCAGAAGCGTTAGCACGCCGGGTGGTGAGTTGGCAGAAACGTTAGCACGCCGGTTGGTGAGTTGGCAGAAGCGTTAGCACGTCGGGTGGTGAGCTGGCAGAAGCGTTAGCACGCCGTGCGAAATGCGTAGCGGTATTTCGTCTGCCGTTACGTTCTGAGTTCAAATTCCGCCGAGATCGACTTTGCCTTTCATCCTTTCGGTAATCAATTAAATAAGTACCAGTTACGCACTGGGATCGATATAATCGACTTAATCCTTTTACCTGTCCTTGTTTGACCCCTCTATGTTTAGCCCCCCCCCCCCTGTGGGCAATAAAGAAATAAATATTAATTTCAATGAAGAGGAAATCACTTTAATAAAATAAATCCCCAAAAATCGCAAATAAAAGAAAGGAAATCGATTGTACAGTTGAAGGGAATTAACCTTGTATGAATCCAGAAGAATTGCACATGAGTTTTATCCCTTAGACTGCATTTTAATTGATTTAATTTTTTTTTTCTGACGATGGCGTAGCTCGGTCAGCTGAAATAGAAATAGAAACATCCATTTCACTAAAGCGATACAACGTAGATTATTATTCCTGAAAAATAAAGTACCGCTGGAATGATTTTGATATCGGGCTTTCCTCAAGCAAGGCTGAGGGCAGGGTTTTAAGCAGCATCACCGGCTCCCGAGAAAGTTAATGCACCGGGCCCTGTAGTATGTATTTATTTACAGCAAATCACACAATACATAGAGTAGAATTGAGCCCCTTGAACTGTAAGGCCCTGGGCCGCTGCCCAGTGCGATCATGCATTAAGGCGGCACTGACTGAAAGAAAGTTTATGAAAACAGCGAATAAAATTTGGTCATATATTCTTTCCTACTCTGGCACAAGTCCCGAAATTTTGGGGGAGGGGGCCAGTCGATTAGGTCGACCCCGTAAAGATGAAAGGCAAAATCGACCTCGGCGGAATTTGAACTCAGAACGTAACGGCAGACGAAATACCCGGCGTGCTAATGTTTCTGCCATCTCGCTGCCTGTATGTCCTGTGTATTATCACATGTGATATACAGGCAGAAGGGTTGACTGTTTCTAAGCTAAGGGTTCCCTACCCTCATCCATGACTCCTGGATAGCCCTCTGCTACCATGTTTTATGCTGCTGACAGTATTGCAACTCTCCTGGATGGTTATGGTTCTTTAAATCCAAGAGATCTTGGATGTTGTGACCAGGTCAGTCTGGGACCCCAAAGGGCCTGGCTGTGGCCATGTTGGGGCACCGCCATTATTCACTTTCTTTTCTTCATTTTTTTTTTTTTTTAAATTCTGTTATTAGGTTGAAATCGACAGAAAGAAAAGTAAGTATAACAAACTGACAGGCATCGTTAAACTGAAAAGAAATCAAATCCTTGATCGGCAAATAGCTTAGATAAGTCAAGTTACTAACAAATATAATGGTGGTGGGGTGGGGGTGGTATGAGTAAAGATATTGGTTGGAGGAGGAGGTGGTGATTATGACGGAGGTGGTAGTGGTGGTGTCAGTAGAGATATTCATTGAAGCAAGTAGTGGTGGCGATGGTGGTGGGGGATATCGTTTAACGGCGATGACGAGGGGGGGGTGTACTTTTTATGTTTGTTTTCTTTTTTCTATCTCCCCCTCTTTTGACGCATGCGCTTCAATGCAACTACCTATCGTCTGCCTTTCAAACATGATAAAAAGGGAACAACAGACGATAACAGCAGAGACTCCATCTAAGAATATCAGAAGAAGGAATTGTAATTCAGAAACCAAATTACAACAGGTATATATAGTCCATTTTTTTTGTATTATAGTGCATTGTTGTACCATTCTAAACTTTTTATTCTTTACAATAAGTTATATATATGTGTGTGTGCGTGATAAGTAGTTTGCTTACCAACCACATGGTCCCGGGTTCAGTCCCACTGCGTGGCACCTTAGGTAAGTGTTTTTTTACTGTAGCCTCGGGCCGACCAAAGCTTTGTGAGTGGATTTGGTAGGCGGAAACTGAAGGAAGCCCGTCGTATATATATATGTGTGTGTGTTTATCCCCCCACCATTGCTTGACAATCGATGCTGGTGTGTTTACGTCCCCGTAACTTATCAGTTCGGCAAAAGAGACCGATAGGATAAGTACTAGGCTTACAAAGAATAAGTCCTGGGGTCGATTTGCTCGACTAAAGGCTGTGCTCCGGCAAGGCTGAAGTCAAATGACTGAAACAACTAAAAGATATATGTATATATATTCAAATAACCGTATAAAGTTTGTTAAAACTTTAATCAACATGCTACTACCACTTCGAGTTTAGGCATACTTACACAAATGTGCCCCACGCAATTAGGCATACTTACACAAATGTGCCCCAAGCAATTTTGTTCCTTCATCAATTTCAGAAAGAAAAAAAACCCCAGAAAAACTATTGTTTTAATGAAATATAATTATTTATAATCTACACCATCTGAAAGGTATTTGTAGAACATTTCGTTGAAAAAAAAAAATCTATTTTTATGAAAGTTATGAGGAAATAAAGTCGGTGTGTGTGTAGGGGTGGGGCGGACGTGTAGCTATGCTAATGGCATTTCGTTTGTTTTTCCCTCTCCCCCTCTTTGTAATAATTACAGTCTGTCACAGCAGCCACCTTGTCCTCAGTAAAACCTTATTCTTTTACTTGTTTCAGTCAATTGACTGCGGCCATGCTGGAGCACCGCTTTTAGTCGAGCAAATCGACCCCAGGACTTATTCTTTGGAAGCCTAGTACTTATTCTATCGGTCTCTTTTGCCGAACCGCTAAGTTACGGGGCCCGTAAACACACCAGCATCGGTTGTCAAGCGATGTTGGTGGGACAAACACAGACACACAAGCACACACACATATATACATATATACGACGGGCTTCTTCCAGTTTCCGTCTACCAAATCCACTCACAAGGCTTTGGTTGGCCCCAGGCTATAGTAGAAGACACTTGCCCAAAGTGCCACGCAGTGGGACTGAACCCAGAACCATGTGGTTGGTTTTTTTTTTTTATCTCATGTGGGAGATGAAAAATTAGTATATAAAATTAAATATAAAGGGAATTATCATCATCGTTTAACGTCCGCTTTCCATGCTAGCATGGGTTGGACGATTTGAATGAGGACTGGTGAAACCGGATGGCAACACCAGGCTCCAGTCTGATTTGGCAGAGTTTCTACAGCTGGATGCCCTTCCTAACGCCAACCACTCAGAGAGTGTAGTGGGTGCTTTTACGCGTCACCCGCACGAAAACGGCCACGCTCGAAATGGTGTCTTTTATGTGCCACCCGCACAAGCCAGTCCAGGGGCACTGGCAACGATCTCGCTCGAAAATCCTACAGGAGCCAGTCAGGCGGTACTGGCAACGGCCACGCTCAAAATGGTGCATCTCATGTGCCACCCGCACAAGCGCCAGTCCAGGGGCACTGGCAACGATCTTACGTGGCTTGCCGCAATACTAATCAGGTAAGTGCTGATATATTCTAGTTCTTCTTGTAATTTAATTTTCATGTCATGCAGGAAGTTTTTACAGAAGAGTAAAATTATGAACCAAAAAAAAAAGAAAAAGAAAAAAATACGATAAAGCAATAAAAAAATTAATCACAAAAAGTATAATGAAGATGTGGATGAGATTTTTTTTTAATGTGAATTCCAAATGTTTCAGAATGTGGTGGAATACAATAAAATGATGGAAGATCATTTTAATCTTGGTTTCTGTTCTAAAGACATGATGAAAGAATGGGGGGCAACAGAAGTTTAAAAAACATGGAATTAGCATTTCAAGAATCAAATCCTTCCAAAAAATATACAGTTCCATTGTAAAAAAAAAAGGTAAAAACCACCTTTGGTCATGAATGGCCATGGGATCATACCTAGAAAGTTACACTCTAATGCACAAGTCCAGGCAAGATTTGTTTAATAAAAATCCCTCCTCCTAATGATTTTGCTTTCGTTTCGTGACAGCTATCATGCAGAAAATGCCAGCTTCTAAACCCTGTTTTCTGATTAGGAAAAATTGATTAAACTTTAAACCTCAGTAAGAATTTTCTGCAATTTTTCTGGAACAAATAAATAACAAAATCGGATCTAACGTGGAAAATTATTTCAATATACCAAATTTGGAGATTTTGATGTAATTTTAAAATCTCACAATATGTGACAGCAACAGGGAAGACCCTACGAAAGTAGAGAGACAGATAGTTATAGGACGACACACACACACATTTACAAACGTACACAGAGGTAATCACGAGTTCAAAATGGTGTATAGTAGATGTGTGTGGGGGTGTTTCTTTGCGATGGACAGTAGAAAAGTCCCCTACCCCCTTTTTCCTTAAGGCTACGTATTCCTCATACCCACCTTTCTTCCCCTTCATTGGTGTTTTAAAAGTTACTTATGTGCATGTGTGTATTTATGAAAGTGCATGTATATAACCACTACACCATATGCCAGTGGGCACCAAATGTAAATAATGTACATAATCCCTCATCGCTTAAATATAGAACTGTATTATAGATTTTTATTGAAATCCAATTAGCCTATTATTCAACTGGATGTCAGTTTAACATGAATGCAAAGTTTTGTGAAGGTTGGTTTGCTGGTTTATGCATCAAGATGGTAACAGCAGAAATTGCCATTTATATGTAAGATATATGTGTGTATGTACATGATAATGATGATGGCTGTCCACTTGTGACCGAGGAAGAACATCAGACCAATGTCCATGCAAAATGCCAGCAATATCCATGCATGATGTTACTGTACCAACAGTCAACTTCACCCAGGTTTACATCCACAGCTTCCATGCTTGCAACAGTGCCCTCCTATAGAACCAGGCATCAGTCACCTAGCCAGCGAGTGCACAGCCAAGTTTTAGGTCCAGTAAGGCTTGCACAGCACCTCACTGACCCTCTCCACCTTACTGATATGATATCCAGTGCCAATATGAGTTGGAGGCTCAGAAATGTAGAAAAGCCATAGTCTCAAGTACAAGCAAAATATCCCCAAACTGCTTAATGCCATTCTCTGCATATCTGGTTTTATATCAGTGACCATCTCCTAGAGACATGCTTTATATTATCATTGTCATCATGTCCTTTCTATTCTGAGACAGGTTGGACAATTCAACAAAACCGAACAAATCAGAGGACCCTGAATGACCTTTTTAATGTCAACCCTTTCACAATGTACTAGGTACTTGTTTTCATGGCAGCAATACTAGTTAGGTCACCATGAAACTTGCAATACGAAAGATCCCTTGTGACTGGGGGGGGGAGGTATAATAGAGAAGGGGTGTGGATTTATGCGAGGGGTTGAGAGATAAAAAGTATAATAGAAGGGACAAGAACAGGGGGAGGAGTTGGAGAGGAGATACATGGCCACCCCAACATTATATGAGAGCAGGTGGGAGTAAATGAATGTAAACAGGAAACAGACGAGACATTAATTACCTAATGAGCAAAAACTGATATACAACACTTCTGTGTAGTAAATCATATCATTTACGAATAGAATTTAACTCATGAAAAAAAGAAACAATAAAAATATAACACTTGACAATTTTTATTACTGCTCTTTTTGAGTGCGTATATATACACATACATAGATTTTCATGATCAATGCATTTAATTAATCAATTACAATATCACATAAATTAGATTGTAGTGGCGTTTGTGATTGTCGGTCAAAGACCAAGCTGATGGTGTAATCCATACAAATGGGTTTCAAGTTGTGCAAAAAAAGCCCTTTTATAGTTTCTCAATATTGATCTCTAAAGCAGAGCATGGCATGTTGAGTTCAAACTTTGTGATCACATCTGGGTGTAATACTCCAAACTTGCCAACACTTTGGTTTCCAACGATGATCTCTGCACAACGACCGGGGAAAAAAGTTGGATCTGCAACAATAAAAATTAAAGGTAAGTAATCAAGATGATAAGGGCCGAGTTCTTGGTGTTTTTGTTATGGCATTTCTTCCTGAAAACACAGACACGCAAAATCCTAGGGATTAATGAAATTAGACGGGGGGGGGGGGGAACAGCACATGAATTGAATGAAGGAAGCTTATCTTTTTTCATCTTTTTACTAGTTTTAGTCACTGGACTGTGGCCATACTGGGATGGAGGTGGGGACTGCTTTAATGTGTTTCATTGGTTCACAACAGGGGTTCATATAAGATTTTGCTGTTAAAATTCATGTGCAATAAATTAGTCAAACTTCTAAATGTTTTTTAGTACAATCCCTAATAATAACTAAGTATAAAAGGATTTTTGATGCATCCACCTGTGTAAAATAGGAATCAAAGGAGTCCATCATCATCATTTGATGTCCATTTTCCATCCTGATATGGGTTGGGTGGTTTCATAGGAGCTGGAGAGCTGTCCAGGCTCCAATTGTCTATTCTGGTGTGGTTGTTAGGGCTGGATGTCCTTCCTAATGCCAACCATTTTGCAGACTGTGCTGGGTGCGTTTTACATGGTGCCATGTATGTGGTGCTGGTACAAGTGCTTTGTATGCGGCACTGGCACGAGTGCCTACTATGTGATGCTGGCACAAGTGCTATGTATGTGGTGCTAGTGTACAAGTGCTTTGTATGTGGCACCGGCATGAATGTTTTGTACGTAGAATCACTGCATTAGATGAATACTTAAAATAGATCTAGAGCTGTAAAAATCAGATTATAGGAATTGATACGTTAGCTGTTCCAATAATAATTATTATAAGAATGTTTTCTGATGCTCTACCAATTCTGCCAGTTTATTTCTCCAATAATAATAATAATGGTTCCTAACTTAAGCACAAGACCAGCAATTTTAGAGGGAGGGTGTTAGTCAACCCCCAGTGCTTGACTGGTGCTTTATTTTATCACCTCCAGAAGGGAGAAAAATAAAGCCAGGATTTGAACTCTGATCAACAGAATCATATGTAAATAATGGTTTCAAATTTTGGGAAAATGCCAGCAATTTTGGGGAGGGGTGTTCAATTGGTGCTTATTTTACTGACCCCAAAAGGACAAAAGGCAAAGTCGACCTTGGTAGCATCTGAACTCAGAATGTAAAGACAGACAAAATGCCGTTAAGAATTTTGCACAGCATGCTAACAATTCTGTGAGCTCACTGCCTTAATCATAACTAAATGATGCAAGACATTTTGCCCAATGCTCCACCAATTCTATCCGTAACAAGTAACCAATTGAAAGCGAGGTCGACCAAAGAAAATGTGGAGGAGGAGATTGGGAGGGTTGGCCTGAAGAAGGAGGACGCCCAAAACCAGGTGAGATAGTGTGAGAGCAGTTGGTGTGAGTATGAGGTAGATCCGGCCAAACCTGGATTTAAAATATTGGACAATGATAATAGAAGTGCAAAAGGGCAGTGAATGCTTGGAGGGATTTTAAAATTAAAAAACCCCACATACCTTCGAGTGGTTTGATGTAATAGTTTGCACCACTGTCTGATGCATACTTTACATCCAGCAGTTGCATAATGCGGTCCATCAAGCCATGTAAGACCTCGAAACCAGAATTCTTGTTGTAGTAGACAGCGCACAAATGACGTTCATTCCTTGCTCCATTGTCTTCAAGAAAGAAGCAAAGTGAAAAGAACAAAAAATATATAAACGCAAATGAGGAGGTGCCAAGCAGTTCCTCGCTTTGGGTAAAAGAAAAATACAGGAGGATCAGTTAATTATGATATTATTCAACATATTCCCCTCTCAGATTCACATACTTATTGAAGTGGTCCTCCACAATACCCTTAAAGCCAAGAACTTTTCAGCACCTACTCCTCATACTAAAAAATTGCTGCACTTGTAAGCCTTACAGTAATTAAGTTTGAAACTTGGAAGTCTCAATCAGCTGCAATTGCTGTTAACCCTTTTGAAGCGAACCCATTTAATCCTAATGATACCAGTCTGCTTGAGATCACCTGATTCTATGATACAAACTTCCAGTTACAAAGTGATTGAAATTAAAAACCTTCCATCAAAATGCTATGTTAATTTATGCTCCAATAATGATAAAGCTATTTTACTAAAATCATTATCATTGTCATCATAATCATTGTTTAACGTCCATTTTCTACGCTGGCATGAGTTGGATGGTTTGACAGGAGCTGGCCAGGTACAGAGCAATTTGGGTCCCATTTGTCTGTTTGGCATGACTTCTACAGCTGGATGCCCTTCCTAATGCCAACCACTTTACAGAGTGTACTGGGTGCTCTGAAGGTGGAACAGGCCTGGGCAATTTTTACGTGACACCACAAGACTAGGATATCCCAGCTGAGAGAAGGGTGTAGAGGACGTATCTCTATGCATGGATGGCTGTGATTTTACTTGGCTTGATATTGAAAAGTAACAGAAACAATGGCAATGTATTTCGACGGAAATATGACAACAAAAACAGTAAAACCTTCCTCTTGATTCCAAAGATGTGATAACACTTACTCCTCCTGCTAACTTGCTGTCAGTGAATTAACAATAACTAATGTGACAGGCATTGCCACAAGGGTTTGGAGAAGACACGAAAAGCAGCTTGGTTGGTTGGTTGGTTAGCACTTTAATACCACAGCCATTGTGCATGTTTGAAACGAAAACAACAACAGCCACAGCCACCCGAACCACCAGCGCCATTCAGCTGGTACTTATATTCACAGCTGAGTACACTAAACCAACAAAAGGAGTAAAATGAAGTCCCTTATGCAAAGACACAATGCGTAATCCAGCCCAAGACTTGAACCCACGACCTTCTAACACCCTGATTACTCAACTATGTGCTTTCACCACTACCACGACGACGACCACCACCACCACCACCACAACCAGTACTGCCACTGCTATTTCAGCTTTGATAAACAAGACAATCATCAATATTTAACTAAGCTTTGCAACTCACCTCTGCTAGGATCCTGTAAAACAACATCGGAGATCTCAAACAGTTTTAATGGAAGAGGCATGTTCTTGTTGTTGGACAAGGTTTTCAACAAGCCAGGTAGGAGCATTGTACGAGCAACCTTCAAGAGAAAACATGTAAATTTAGGTTGTTATTTCAAGACAGACAGTGGTTCGTGATGTCAATATGATGAAATATGAATGACCATAGAAAATTTATTTATAAATCCAACATTTTATCATTTACTTGTTTCAGTCATTGGACAGCAGCCATGGTGGGGCATTGCCCTGAAGGCTTCAGTCAAAGAAACAGTTCTATCAGTCTCTTTGGCTGGACTACTAAGTTGCAGGAATGTTAATAAACCAACACTGGTTGTCAAGCTCTGATGAGGTACAAACACAACACAAAGACATACACCCTATTTATCTTTTGCTTGTTTCGGTTATTAGACTGGCCATGCTGGGGCACTGCCTTGAGGCATTTTAGTCGACCAAATCCATCTCAGTACTTATTATTTTTTGTAAAGTCTGGTACTTATTCTATCAATCACTTTTGCTGAACCACTAAGTTACAGGGATGTAAACAAACACCGGTTGCAAAGCAGTGGTGGGCACACAGAGACACAAAGACACTCACACTCATAGATATACATATATATGACAGGCTGCTTTCATTTTCTGCCTACTAAATCTACTCACAAGACTTTGGTCAGCCAAGGATTATAGTGGAAGACACTTGTCCAAGGTGCCACACAATAAGACTGAACCAGAGACCACATGGTTGGGAAGCAAGCTTCTTAACTACATAGCCACACACACACACACACACACACACCTACAAAATATTTACAATATTTCTTTATGTCCATTTTCCCATGCTGGCATGGGTTACAGGAATATGTTTACGGGGCATTGTTCTGCAGCTGGATACCCTTTCTGTTGCCACCTTCACCTGTTTCCATCCAAGGTGATATTTCCCCTCGGTTGGACATATTTTCAAGGAAGACTGAAGACAAATGACACTGCTTGCATGACAATATCACACACACATACACACACACATTGGGATTCTTTCAGTTTCTGTCTACCAAAGAAGTTTCTATAAAACTAGATTTTAAACATTGAATAGCTATGGGGATCCACCAGAATAAAATAACGATTAAAAGGGGTCCATGGATAAAAATGGTTGAGAAACCCTGTTATAGACTTACCTGGAATTCTGCTGTTTTAGGGTTGGAAATGTGTACAGGTTTTATGTCATTGATATCAAGTCTCAGTTTATCAGCAATGTCCTCTCTTGAACACTACACCAAAATATAAGAAAAAGCATTATGAAACAATAATTAATATCCGTATCACGTCCTCACTTTGTTGTTTTTTTTGTTATTGTTTTTTGTGTTTTTTGAACTTATATATATATACATACATATATATTGGGTTGGTGCATAATTATTGTGGCTTTTTTTCAACAAAAACAATAACAACATATAACAAAAACATCCTTAAATAATTATTCCGCAGCATATTCACCATCTACTTCAATTACTGTTTCCCATTTGCTTGGCTGACGGTCAGACATTCATTTAAAGAAGTTTTTGTTAAATATTATTATTGCTTTTGTTGGATAAAATTTGTTGAAAAAAAGCTGCAATAATTATGCACCCACCCAATATACATATAGTGTATGTATATAAATATATATATGTATACATATTTATAGTGTATATATGTATATATATATATATATATATATATATATATATATATTTATTGAAGAGGTTGCAAGAGGCTACGAAAATTTTAGAAAAAATAAATAAGCAAATAAATGGAAATCGAACCGGTGAATATATACACATATAATACAAACTTATATAAGTGATGTATTTGCACATACATGCAGACGCTTTGCACTGAGTTCCTAATGGACCAAATTTGCAAGTTGTTCTCAATTCCATTTTCGGTTTTGTATGAAGGAAAGGCATGAATGCTACAATTTCATCAGACTTGTGTACTCATGTAAGCATGCACAGCATTAAATACATTAAACAATAGAAAGTCAAGCTCACCAATGCAAAAGTCAGGACCTCAGAGAAACCAGCAGCTGCAATGTTGACCCTCAATAGATCACCTAATTGATTCATAGGAACCTGAAAATAAAAGGTAGATCAATAGATAGTTGGGTTGGCAAGGAAGTAATTTTGGTTTTTTAGTGTGAAATAAAAGTCATTTATCTTTTAATACAAAGAATGAACTTTAATCAATTATATCTTTTCCATTTTGTTTGATAGCCTTTTGCCATCTTTCTGGCAACTTCACGATTCTGTGCTCATAGAACTTCTGGACCTTATCAGCCAAAAACTGAAGCCAGTGCAATTTCAGGTCATCATAACAATGTCACTTGACTGGCTCCTGTGCCAGTGGCATGTGAAAAGCACCATTCAAGTGTGGTCAATGCCAGTGCCACCTGACTGGCCCCCATGCTGGCAGCATGTAAAAAGCACCCACTACACTCTCAGAGTGGTTGGCATTAGGAAAGGCATCCAGCTGTAGAAACCTTGCCAGATCAGATTGGAGCCTGGTGCAGCCACCTAGCTTGCCAGTCCTCAGTCAAACCGTCCAACCCATGCCAGCATGGAAAGCAGATGTTGAATAATGATGATGATCCTAATTGAAAGTTTTACCATTCAAAGAATTTTGCAAACTTTGAAATAAATGGTAACCTGATGGTGCAAGGTCAGGGCTCTATGGTGGATGTGACAGTAATTTTTCACAAGTCAGCAAACATGCGTGTGGTCTAGTATTATCATGGTGGAACACGATTCCTTTATGATTTGCCAACTCTGGCCATTTTTCTTTGATTGCTTCCTCCGGTTTCATTAGTTGTTGACAGTAAACATCTAAATTGATCGTTTGGTTCCCCTGGAAGCAGCTCAAAATACACAACATCTTTGTAATCTCACTAAATTGACAGCATGGCCTTTTTTTGATGCAATTCAGCTTTTGATGTGGTTTGTGCTGGTTCATTACACTTGGACCATGATCGTTTTCGATTGATTTTATTGTAGACAATCCATTTTTCATCACCAGGTAAATTTCATTGCCTTTGAGATGAATATTGCAAATATTGATTCATTGTGTTAAGCAAATCTCTTTCAATTTATGTGGAACCCAAATATCGAGCTTCTTAACAAGTCCAAGAAATGTTAAGTGATTTTCAATCATTGTGTGTGATACATTTAACCTCAGATCCAATTATGGCTTTAATTCAGTTATCATCAACTCCAGTAGGTTGACAATCTTCAGAACAGAATTTTTTAAACCATTTCTGACATGTATGTCTAAAGGGTTAAAAAACGCACACACACATCCTATAAAACATGTGTCTGTCTGGAACACACATATATTAATTTGTACCCAGTTCAACCTCATTGGTGTGTTTCCCCAGAACATTATACACACGCACAGCTTAGAGAAGCAGAAGGTCAACTCTGAGGAATACTAGGCCAACAGAAAAAAAAAAAAAAACTATTATAAGAAAGACAAAGAATGAAAGATAATGCTTGCCTAGTCTTATAAAAATTAAAAATAGTAGATTTATTTGGTTATTATACTTACTTGTGTTGCTGTTGCGTAAGTTTGTGGAAAAGTGTATGTAATGTTATCATAGCCATATGCAATGGCAACATCCTCAATGATATCACAGGCGTGGATTATATCTGAGCAATGTTAAGGAACAATGATGCATAGTGAAACTGCTACAATATATTGTCCTTTTCTGATTGGTTGGTATTATTCAACCAATCAGCTTTCATTATTTCCTGCTGAAACTCAAATACTGAAAGTATTCATTGTTAATCTTTAATCTGTTATGCTGTTGCAGGCATGGCTGTGTGGGTAAGAAGTTTGCTTCCCAACCTTGTACTTTTGGGTTCAGTCCTTCAATGTGGCACCTTGGGCAAGTATCATCTACTATAGCCTTGGGCTTACCAAAAGTCTTGCGAGTGGATTTAGTAGGCAGAAAATGAAACATGCTAGTTGTACGTACGTACGTGCATGTATGTATATATATATATATATATATAAACAATACAGTGTAGAAGATGTTTGTAAGCCATTTAAGAACACACAAAAACCGTTAGTTTCACTTCAACATTTAAATTTCATTTGTGTTAAAATGAAATTAAATGTTGAAGTGAAACTAACGGTTTTTGTGTGTTCTTAAATGGCTTACAAGCATCTTTCATGCTGCAATTATTTTTGTTTCAGCACATGTTCTCAGATCAAGTCACTTGCTATGCAAGTACATCTCCATAATATATATATATATATATATATATATATATATATATATATATATATATATATATATTCATGCGCCCTCACCTCCAGTAACACCTAAACACTCACACACACCATTCTTACATTCATGCAAGTGCTTGCACACCCCAGTTCAGCCAGGTCACCATTATTATTTCCCCTTCACTTAGCCTCTTTCTTCTAGTCATTTTATCATGTTAAACCATTAATCCCAGCACATTTTTTCTCCTCTCAATTCTTTCTGTCAAAGAGCTTAGGCTTGAAACGTCAAAGAATTTTCCATTCTTTCTGGGCCTCAAACTAATACACCTGCTTGTTGTTCCCTCACCTGTCTTTGTCTTTTGTTTTCTGCACATTTCAATTACACACACACACACACACATGTATATGTGTGTGTGTTTGTTTCCATTTTATTAACTTCTACAAAAACTGACACATGCAGGTGAACCGACAACAAATTCTCTACTCACTTTGTGCCATCAAAGCTGCATAGAATAAGGGTTATCAATAGAAAGGGCATGGTGCTGTAAAAGAATACTTGAATAACATATTTGTCTGACCTATACAAACATGGGAAAATGGATGTGAAAAAGGAATGTAATACCATCATCATCGTCGTTTAACATCCGCTTTCCATGCTAGCATGGGTTGGACGATTTGACTGAGGACTGGTGAACCAGATGGCTACACCAGGCTCCAATCTGATTTGGTAGTGTTTCTACAGCTGGATGCCCTTCCTAATGCCAACCACTCCGAGAGTGTAGTGGGTGCTTTTACGTGTCACCCGCACAAAGGCCAGTCAGGCGGTACTGGCAACGGCCACGCTCAAAATGGTGTCTTTTATGTGCCACCTGCACAAGAGCCAGTCCAGGGGCACTGGCAACGATCTTGCTTGAAAGTCCTTACACATGCCACGGGCCCAAGTGCCAGAAAGGCGACGCTGGGCACAGGTGCCATCACGATATACATAACATATGATGATTGTCTCATCTTGTCACAGATGATAGCTATCTCGCATTATGACAGTGAGAAGTCTGTACATCATTGGATTTAAGTGACAAAAGCATTTTTAGCTACTTTCTCGGTCACTATAGTAGACAAGTTCCAGTAACAAGCATTGCAAGATAACTAGTACTATTTTGACTGCAAGTTTTACATCAGATTTTTTTTTTCTGAGAAGAGCTGCCTACCCCATGGCTTTGTCAAAAATAACAGGAGCCTTTTCCAACCATGGGAAATCTATTTAACATCTATATACATATATACATACACACAAAAAAAATAAATATTACAGTCTCTCTTGAAACTATTCTAGACTAATGATAACTGACTCTTGATGCTAAAAAGATATCTGACACTAAAATCCATTCAAATTTAAAATGTTACATTTACAAGAGTAGAGAGAAAGTAGACTTAACAGCCATGTCACATCACCTGCATTATATCACACAGACTACACTTTATGCTTCTATAATATACACATATACTGTTTACTTTTTTACTTGTTTCAGTCATTTGACTGCGGCCATGCGGGAGCACCGCCTTTTAGTCGAGCAAATCAACCCCAGGACTTATTCTTTGGAAGCCTAGTACTTATTCTTTTGGTCTATTTTTGCCAAACCGCTAAGTTAGGGGCACGTAAGCACACCAGCATCGGTTGTCAAGCGATGTTGGGGGGGACAAACACAGACACAAACATACACACACACACACACACACACACACACACACACACACACACATATATATATATATATATATATATATATATATATATATATATATATATATATATATATATATATATATATATATATATATATATATATATATATATATATATATACACACATATATATATATATATATATATATATATACACACATATACATATACATATATACGATGGGCTTCTTTCAGTTTCCGTCTACCAAATCCACTCACAAGGCTTTGGTCGGCCCGAGGCTATAGTAGAAGACACTTGCCCAAGGTGCCACGCAGTGGGAATGAACCCGGAACCATGTGGTTGGTAAGCAAGCTACTTACCACACAGCCACTCCTGCACTATTCTATAACTGCAGTCTTTTTGTTCGTTGTTTTTTTGAAAGGATACCAGTTCTTGTGGGTGGAATATCAATTTCAATTTGGTCCTCATCAAGTAAGTGACTCTTCAGGCACATCTTTGTCAAAAGACTGGCAATATTTGCTGGGTCTTCGCTGAAAATAGAAAGCCAATATCATCGTCATCAATTCAACATCCACTTTTTTTCCTATGCTCATATGCATCAGAAATTTGTTGAAGCAGATTTTCAATGGCTGGATACCTTGCTGTTGCCAATTCTCACTTGCTTCCAAATAAAGTAATATTTCACCATGGCCAGACATGTTTTGATGGAAGATTGAAAACGAAGGACACCACTTGTATGACAGTGGGACTCATTTACAACCATCATGTGAAGTTAACACACATACAGACACACGTATGTATGTATGAATGTGTCATTATTCAGTTTTATTTCAAAATTTCTGGCCAATAGAGAAAGAACTGGTTTCTAACCTAGATCCAAGGCATGCATGTACATATAATCATATACAATGCTCTTCTATTAGTTTCCATATACCATATCCACTCACAAAGCTTTGGTTAACCCAGGCAGGACAACAGTAGAGCACACTTGACCAAGTTGCAACAGAGTGGAACCAAACTACGTGGTTAAGAAGCAAACTCCTTAATCACACACACACACAGCAGTAGTATGGGGGAATGTACTGTAACAGTGTGCTGCTGCGTCCACCAAGTTGTTGTTGGTGGTTTTCTACTCTTGGTGGATGATGCCTTTGCACTGCTCAGGCGACAACCCTTCAACCCAAGGGTCTGTTTGGGTAGTCATTGCTGGAGAGGGTTTTACAAGGTCAGAGTGCAAATCCTACCTCAACCTCTTTTAGTTGCCTTCTACAAGATGCAGAGGAAACGTTTGACCTATCTGCACACACACACGTGTATTGGTAAATTTGTGCTGATGTATTGCTGCAGCAATGTCTGAAAACGGACAAGAAGAAAATGAAAGAAGCCCATTGTACACATATGTATGGGTGTGTGTGTGTATCTCTCAGTGAGTGTTTATGGCTACAAACACTGGCATCTGCTGACGCATCCTGTCAACAAATTGTTCACTAGTTCTGTACTTTCAAATTCCCTTACTTGAAATACAAGGCTTGGTAACAAAACTTGCATCTGGCTGTTGAAAATCCTGCCTCATTTACCTCCCGTCTAAATCATTCAAGCATGGAAAGAAAGGGACATTAAATGAAACGAATCAGGAAAGGAAAACAAGAAATGAAGTAATTGTCATAAAAACTTACCAGATTCCAACTTTAGAATTAACTGTTTTTGCACTAATAACTTCTTTACGATATGCAAGGTCCTGATGGAATAGAAGTTATATGTATTGATAGGTGTTTTCTTCAAATGGATAATAATAATAATAATATAAAATAATAATAATAATATCTCAAATTTTAAAACAAACTTATAATTTCTTGTCTTCTTAAACATTCTCTAGAACAATACTATGTGCAAAACCAAACATATGACGCCCTAGGCATAACACCAATATGAACTTCTAACTTGTTGTCTCTTAAGGTCTCTGGGTGAGACTCGGAGTCAGCAAATACAAAGCAAAAGTCAAACAAATAATAATAATAATAAATAGTCTTAACTGGTACGTCACATGTATTGAGAAGAGCACTGTTGCTGCGAATTTTCTCTCCCACCCCCTATTGTATTTATTCTTTTACTTGTTTCAGTCATTTGACTGTGGCCACGCTGGAGTACCGCCTTTTAATTGAACAAATCGACCCCAGGACTTATTCTTTGTAAACCTATTATTTATTCTACCGGTCCCTTTTGCCGAACCGCTAAGTTACAGGGATGTAAACACACCAGCATCAGTTGTCAAGCGATGGTGGGGAGGGAGACAAACACAGACACAAACAATCACACACACACATATATATACATATATACGATGGACTTCTTTATTTGTTTACCTTTCTATTTTTTTATTTTTTCCTTTTACTCTCTGTCTTCCCATTTTTCTCTATCACATGACTCCGTAAATGAACGATCTGGTGTGTTTGTTTTCATGGCCTACCAATGTATACAGTACGTTTCTCTGCCCTAGGTGTCAGGAAGACACTCGGCAACAAATGGAAACAGAAATGAAAGAAGATACTAATGAAAATAAAGATAATAATAATTTCAAATATTGGCACAGCCAGCAATTTCAGGGAGAAGGGGAAAATCAATTATATCAACCCCAGTACTCAGCAAGTACTTATTTCATTGACCCTGAAAGGATGAAAGGCAAAGTCCACCTCGGCAGAATTTGAACCCAGAATGTAAAGATGGACAAAATACTGCTAAGCATTCTGTCTGGCATGCCAACAATTCTGCCAACAACAACAACAATAATAATAATAAATCATCGAGTGGAAGTATAGTGAACATCGCTTAAAGGTTTACAGACCTGCCCAGAAACACTCTTGAAAAGTTAGAGAAACAATTACGAGAAAAGAAAACATGTAAAGCATTCTAGAGACCTATGTTTAAGTCTAGGTATTTACTTTAGTTTTGAAGTGTCTTACGGATAGATTGTCTGATTATTGGATGTAATATTTCCCACATTATCTGATACCTGTTCTAAACAGTTAAGTTTTTTTAATTTTATCATATAGTCAGGAGGAAAGGCAGTTCCTATGACTTGTTACTTGTTCTCTGAGACTGGTGGAATACAGCAAAGGAGGCACCCCACAAACCAAATACCTGGCTAAAATGCTTGCAACAGAGTGAACTCTGCTCTGAGTGATGTGTTAGATCTACCACCCATGTAGGCCATAGTGGGATTTAAACACAGAATAAATATCACAAGGCATTTTGTCTGACATTCTTACAGTCCCATCACTCCACTGCTTTGGCAAAAAAAAAAAAACTTGTTTTGCTTTTACAACTTTATTACTGAGCTGCAAATATTCAATGTCAGTTACATTGATTTAGCTCTTCAGCTTTCACATTATTCTGTCAAAAATGATGCTAATTTATTAATATTGTTTTGAATTAATCATGCATTGTCTTGTAACTTTGAGATTTTGATGAGGTAACTGATAATTTTTAAAATGATATTGCAGCGTTAGTATGAGAGGTCAGATCTGACCAGTCTGAACATAAAATAGGTAGAATATTTGGGCTGGATATGGCTGAATTTCAATGATGTGAGTGTTTACTTTTAGAATGACACTGTAGGGTTGGTGTGAGAAGCCAGATCTAGCCAGTTTGAAGGAAAAACAGATGGAATATTTGGGCCGGATATGGCCAGTTTAAATGCTAAAGGGTTAAGTTCTACAATAAAACACGGCTATCAGAGTCTCCCTTTTATACAGTCTGTACCCAGTTCTCCAAAATTAAAAAGGTTATCTTTGGGATGGTCTGCTGAGTTAAGAGATCGTTTTGGTTTTGTAAATTACTTGGTGGCCTCACTAGTGCCAGTGCCATGAGAAAAAGCAGCTGGTACACTCTGTGGGTGTTCAGTCATAGAAAGCATGCCATAGCAGACATTGGAGGTGAATGCAGTCCTCCAGTTCATTGGATCCTGTTGAACTATCTTACCCATGCCAGTATAGAAGATGGATGTTAAATGACGATGATGATATTTCGAGAAGTGTTAAAAATGATAGAATATTTGCAAAAAAAAAAGTAATCAAATATGACACCCATCATCCTACTACTACTACTACTACTACTACTACTACTACTACTACTAATAATAATAATAATAATAATACTTTATGTATCATAATACTTACTGGATATTTTACCACGGTGCCATCAGCCTGTACAACCTCCACGACTTCAACCCTGTGTAAAATGTTTAGAAACATTTAATGGTTGCATTACAAAGAAACAAAAGAAAAAAAAAAGAAAAAAAACGAAGAAATGTAAATCAATGCAAATATTTAAAACAGCAATGAAATTCTGGATAAAATCTTATTAAAACCAGAAATTACTATCTTAATCTAAATCATCAGGACTG
Source organism: Octopus bimaculoides (assembly GCF_046866305.1). Lineage (NCBI taxonomy): Eukaryota > Metazoa > Mollusca > Cephalopoda > Octopoda > Octopodidae > Octopus > Octopus bimaculoides. Next base: position 26,085,261 of record NC_142953.1, on the reverse strand, counting down.
CATGGTGTTTCTCATGCATACATACAGTGTGTGTGTGTGTGTGTGTGTGTCTCTCCTCTCTAGTCTTCTCATTGTGTGATAGTAGAAAACAAGTGTTGTTTGTCTTCCAGCTGCCATGGAAAACATGTCTGGGCCATTGGGAAATGTCATCTTGTTTGGAAATAAGTGAAAGTTAGCAACAGAAAGAGCATCCAGCCGTAGAAATTCTGCCTCAACAGACTCCATCTAACCCAGGTAATCACAGACATTAAAACAAATATCATTATTATTATTGTTAAGGCAGCGAGCTGGCAGAATCGGTACCATGCCAGGCAAAATGTTTAGCAGCATCTTGTCCATCTTTAGGCACTGAGTTCAAATTCCATTGAGGTCAACTTTGCCTTTTGGGGTTGATAAATTAAGTACCAGTCAAGCTCTGAGATCGATGTAATCGACTTACCCCCTCCCCCAAAATTTCAGGCCTTCTGCCTATAGGAGAGAAGATTATTATTATTATTGTTGTTGGTTGTTGTTGATGATGTGGTTATTGTTATTGTTATCATTGCAGTGAACAAGCAGTTTATCATAAAATTACATTTAAATGTTTTTTTGAAGTTAATACAGGTGCAGACATGGCTGTGTGGTAAAACGTTTGCTTCCCAACCACATGGTTCCAGGTTCAGTCCTGCTGCATGGCACCTTGGGCAAGTGTCTTCTCAGGCCAACCAAAGCCTTGTGAGTGGATTTGGTAGATGGAAACTGAAAGAAGCCTGTTGTATACATATATATTACTAAGATCTCTTGGATGTTGACTGATGAGGAATTAGCAATGAATGCACTCCTTATGATTTATATATATATATATATACATACATACATACATACATACATACACACATATATATATTTGTGTGTCTTTGTGTCTCTCCCATCACTGCTTGACAACCAGTGTTGGTTTGATTATGCCCCTGTAATTTTGCAGTTTGGTAAAAGAGACTGTTAGAACAAGTATCAGGCTTAACAAAAAGTACTGAGGTCGATTTGCTTGACTTAAAAAAACTATTCAGGGTGCTGCTCCAACATGGCCACAGTCAAATGACTGAAACAAGTAAACAGCAAAGATAAAAGACATTTGAATAGGAAACAAAGACTAAAGAAACTGCACAGATGCATCTACCACTCCCACCCACCCCATCCATCACAAGAGCCCACAGAAAATCTTCCACAGCCTCCAGAGGGCAATCCTAAATCACTTTGAGAAGCTCTGCTCTAGCGAGAAATGAATTGGTATTGAGTACTCACTGGAAAGGATTGCTACAGTATTGACTAAACATGGTGACAATAGTATCCAGGACAGCCTTGGCTTTGTTTAAGTCTGTAGCTGTACACTCGATAAATATATTTTTGGTATCTAGAGTGATTTTAGAATGGTCACCTGAAATATGAGGAAACAATATGGGTTAGATAATCATGTTATCATTAGAATATTTGATGGTGCAAAAGACACACTTTTATTATGTTTTAGCTAGCATACCCATGTCGGTTAAAATGCCGACAGTTTTATTGATGATAGAAAATGGTGCATCAACACAGCAGGGAAAACTATTGATAATTGTCAACAATCTAGTGAATATATGTACATACACAGAATTGAAGCACTTGAAGAATCAGACACGATTGTAACGTCATGTCTTGGTTGAAAGTATCACCCACGTAATGTATGTTTGAGTACACACACACACACATATATACATATATATGTACATATTAGTATACATATATACACACACACATGCATGTACATATATATACATACATATACACAAACACACATGTATGTATATATATGCCACCACAAAGTATATATACATATATATATATATATATATATATATATATATATAGATAGATAGATATCTATATATACATACACACATACTTATTTTATAGGCATATCTCCCCCTTTCTCTCTCTCTCTCTCTATATATATATATATAGGTTTATATTCACATATATATATATACTCACACATACACATACCTATTTATGTACATGGGCATACATATGCATGTGTGCATGCGTTGATTTACGTTTTTTAGATCGATGAAATCATTTTATTGTATGTAACATATATGCTGCTTTGCGTGTCTGTGTGTGTGTCTGTGTACATGTGCGTGTGTGAGATTGATAAATATAATTTACGATAAAAATTTAAATATTGTTGACTTCAGAAGCTTTAAGTGTTGTGCCTGTGACTATCACTCACAGCCCCTCCTTTTTCTGTTTTACTCTTCTCTCCCTAGCGTTTTCAGAGCAAAGCCTCTAACTGTTCTCTGCCTGCATTATCATCTCTCACTACTACAACACTCCCACTTCATCTGTTGTTTTACTATTCTTTCTCCACAGCACATAGCGTGACGGACAGGTGCAAAATAAGCATTTTGTTGTATCAGAAGATGGATCAAACAATTTCCCCTGCATCTAATGCAGCAGATTTATGGATGGGAGACGGGATGCTGTTGACTAGGGAGCCAGAAGGACATAAGTTCGTAAGGCACAATAATTGTCACTAATAATAATACATTGGTTTCAAATTTGGCACAAGGCCAGCAATTTTAGGGGAAGGGGATAGGTTGATTACATGAACCCCAATGCTGAGCTGTTATTTTTTCAATCCCAAGAGGGATGACAGACTAAGTCGAGCTTGGCAGAATTTGAACTGAGAATGTAAACATGGATGAAATTCTGCTAAGCATTTTGCTGGTGTACTAATGATTCTGTAAGCTTGCTGCCTTGTAACTACTAATAATATATGGTGTGCTACCCTGGTACTGGTTGTGGTTACATAAAGCATCATAACCAGAAATATGAGTTTTACATCCTGTATAGTAATTCTTTTGACCACAACTAAATGCTGGAACTGGATTGGACATGTCCTCAGACAAGATCGAGAAAGCAACTGTATGGTGGCACTGAAGTAGGAGGCTGAGGGGAAAAGAGCAGCAGGGTGCCTTAAAACCACATGGCGAAGGACCATTGACTAGGAAAGGAGATGAAAAGGGCAGAGAAGCTGGAATGAGACCAGAACAGTGGCAGAAAACAGAGCTGGCTGGAGATATCTTGTTGTGGCTTTATGTGCCTCAAGGCACAGACAGAACTAACTAACTATACAGCTGAAGTAAAAGACAATAAAATTGAAATACAGTACTCATATAATGTAATTTATGATAAATTTATGGCTTCAATACTTAATTCTTGTATCTGTACAGAGATGCGGCCAGTAAGGTGAGGGTTGGAAATGAGTACAGCAATGAATTCCGGGTAGAGGTAGGGGTCCACCAAGGTTCCGTCCTCAGCCCCCTATTATTTACCATAGTCCTCCAGGCAATCACAGAGGAGTTCAAGACAGGTTGCCCCTGGGAGCTCCTCTATGCTGATGACCTTGCCCTAATTGCGGAGTCACTATCAGAACTAGAGGAGAAGTTTCAGGTGTGGAAGCAAGGTCTAGAATTGAAGGGCCTTAGAGTCAACCTAGCTAAAACCAAAATCCTAATAAGTAGGAAGGTAGATAAAACACAAACCCCTTCAGGTAGATGGCCCTGCTCAGTATGTAGAAAAGGAGTAGGTAGTAACTCTATAAGATGTACCCGGTGCAAGCTATGGACACATAAGAGGTGCAGCAACATCAAAGGCAGGTTAACTAGCAAGTTAGTTTTTGTTTGTGGCAGATGTTCAGGTGCAATAAAGACTGCAAACAAACAGGAAACAACTTCTATCTCATTCCAGGGTGAAAAACTAGAGGTAGTCGATAGCTTCCGCTATCTGGGCGACCAAGTTAGTAGTGGGGGTGGGTGCGCTGAAAGTGTAGCTGCTAGAATAAGAATAGCCTGGGCAAAGTTTAGAGAGCTCTTACCCCTGCTGGCGACAAAGGGACTCTCACTCAGAGTAAAAGGCAGACTGTATGACGCATGCGTACGAACAACCATGCTACATGGCAGTGAAACATGGGCTGTAACTGCTGAGGACATACGTAAGCTCGCAAGGAATGAAGCCAGTATGCTCCGTTGGATGTGTAATGTCAATGTGAATACCCGTCAGAGTGTAAGTATCTTGAGAGAAAAGCTGAACATTAGAAGCATCAGTTGTGGCGTGCAAGAGAGACGATTGCGCTGGTATGGACATGTGGTGAGAATGGAGGAGGATAGCTGCGTGAAAAAGTGCCACACCCTAACAGTTGAGGGAACCCGTGGAAGAGGTAGGCCCAGGAAGACCTGGGCTGAGGTGGTGAGGCAAGACCTTCGTACATTGGGCCTCACCGAGGCGATGACTACGGACCGAGACCTTTGGAAATGGGCTGTGCGTGAGAAGACCCGGCAAGCCAAGTAAGATCGTTGCCAGTGCCCCTGGACTGGTTCTTGTGCGGGTGGCACATGAGATGCACCATTTTGAGCGTGGCCGTTGCCAGTACCGCCTGACTGGCTCCTGTAGGATTTTCGAGCGAGATCGTTGCCAGTGCCCCTGGACTGGCTTGTGCGGGTGGCACATAAAAGACACCATTTCGAGCGTGGCCGTTTTCGTGCGGGTGACACGTAAAAGCACCCACTACACTCTCTGAGTGGTTGGCGTTAGGAAGGGCATCCAGCTGTAGAAACTCTGCCAAATCAGACTGGAGCCTGGTGTTGCCATCCGGTTTCACCAGTCCTCAGTCAAATCGTCCAACCCATGCTAGCATGGAAAGCGGACGTTAAACGATGATGATGATGATGATGACTGCCACAGCATTGTATTAACACTTACACAATCATACATATTTCATTACAAAATCACTTTAAAATCGTCATCATCATTTATCATTTGTTTTCCAGAGGCTGCACTAGTTCCATAGATGTTCTGGTTTGTTTTCTACAGCTAGATGCCCTTCTTAACACCAACCACTTTACAGAGTATACTGGGTGCTTTTCACATGGCATCATCACCAGTGCTTTTTAGGTGGCACCATAACCTGTGCTTTTTACATGGTACCATCACCAATACTTTTTATGTGGCACCATCACTGGTGCTTTTCACGTGGCACCATCACTAGTGCTTTTTAGGTGGGTAGGTGGGTGGGTCTTCTTAAGTATAGCAATATGCTGAAACATACTAAATTGGTTTTTTCCACAATGTATACTTGACAAATAGTGGTTCATCTTATGTGCCAACAAATGTACTAGTTAATTAGAGACTGTGTTTGGCGGGAGTTGCTGAGAATTTAAAATCAATAAATGGAAGTTATTACGGGTACACAATACAAGGCAGACAAGACTCAGTTGAACAACACCAGTAACCATCACCACCATCACAAACATCAACATTGTGTTTACAATTACTATAAACAGCACCACACGGACATTAATCAATGTCTAGTCATTTGGCCAACTCACTCTACTTCATAATGTTACCCAATCAGAACAGACCCAGGGTGATACAACAAAGCCACTACAAACAAGATAAACATACCATTTATTATTGGTGGAAGAGAAAGAACGACCCGGTTACTGTCGTATATCACAGGATACACAGGCTTGTCTCTGATGATTGGCAGATAATGGCGAAGGTGGCTGTCAGTCTGAAAATTAATAAAACAATAGTAACCATTATTTATGCGTCCTTTCAAAGCCTAGCCAGGCCCGGTTTCCCGGTTTCTATGGCATATGTGTTCCCCCCAGCTGGTTGGGATGCCAGTCCATCACAGCAATACTCAAGAAACAGGAAGAAAGTGTGAGAGAAAGTTGGGGCGAAAGAGTACAAGAGGGGTTGCCACCACCCCCTGCCGGAGCTTTTAGGTGTTTTCGCTCAATAAACACTCACAACGCCCAGTCTGGGAATCGAAACCGTGATCCTCCGACCGCGAGTCCGCTGCCCTAACCACTGGGCCATTGCGCCTCCACAATAGTAACCATACCTGAGATGAATTATTTTTAATACAATTATAATTTCCTCAGATTATTAAACATAGGTTTGTTCCTTCATTTTTATATCCCTTGTTCCAAGCCAGCATGGATTAGATGAATATATTTCCAAATTTTGGTACGAGGCCAGCAAGTTTGGGGAAATGGGGTATGTCAATTACATTAAACCCAGTGTTTAACTGGTACTTATTTTATCAACCCCGAAAAGATGAAAGGCAAAGTCAACCTCAGCGGAATTTGAACTCAGAACATAAAGACAGATGAAATGTTGCTAAGCATTTTGCCTGGCATGCTAACAATTCTGTCAACTCACTGCCTTTGAGTGAGATGAATATATTAATGAGATTTTGTTTTACTGATGGATACCTTCTCCGTCACCAACCCTTTCATATTTTTCAAGAAAGAGACCTCAAAGACATATGCCATACATCTTCAAATACACAAAGCCTATGGATGACCCACTGACAGCAACTTCACCAACTATGACCAAATGTTTTCACAGAAGCAGAAATGTAAACACACACACACACACACATATATTATATATATATATATATATATATATATATATATATATATATATACATATCGTTGTGCTTTTGAATGTATTAATTCTTTCCGTTTCCTCGCCTACCGTTATTTCTCTTATCTTGGTGCTTTACGGTGGTTTAATTAAGGCTTTAGCTCTTATTTCTAGCAGGTTGATGCTTCTCTGCATCCTTACGCTTCATGCTGATTTGTAATTTATAGCTAAATAATGCTTTTTGCCTGCGAACCACCTATGTTACTACTGTTGATACCATAAATTTTAAATTTTATCCACAGATGATATTAACAATAGTGACAACTTATTTCAAACCGTAGTGTTTGAATGTTTGCTTACACACACACACACATATATATAAGATGGACTTCTGCAGTTACTGTTAAGCAAATTTACTTGCAAGGCCATTTGGCCATGGTGTTTTCACAGTGGAATTGAGTCCCAAATTGTAAATCATGCCAACATAGACAATGAAGCCTGGTACGGCTCCCAGCCTTGCCAACACCTGTCAAACCGTCATACTAGCATGGAAAATGGACATTAAAGGAACTGACAAGTCAGAAGAGTGTACCAGGCACTACTGTCTGCTTTAGCATGGTTTCTACACCGGGATGCCCTTCCTAATGGCAACTATTTTACTGCGTGGACAGTATGCAAATTCTCAAGATTAAAAATATTCTCATCCATTCCATTTTGGAAATGAAGAAATTCATAGCAAAATGATAATTGAAACATCCACCTCGTATGCAGTTTCTTTCCCTCAAGCGCATACCCCTCTAAATACACACACATCATAAAACTTTATACACTTACAGCATAAAAATCCATCAGTTCACTGGCAGTGAAACTTCTCGACTGATTGAGAGGCTGAAATTTAATCTCTGAAGGTGGATGTGCCTCATAACTGAATGGTCCCTCAAGAGTATCCAAATCATGCGTTCCAATAGCAACCAATGAACGCTTTCTGAAAAATAAAATGGTAAGAAGATTAACCCTTTTGTTACCAAAATTACATGAAACCACTCCCTGTGTTCTATGGTATAGAGTTCATGCTCTTAAGTGATCTAAATTAAAACCTTCCACTAAAATTTCATGTTAGTTTATGTTCCAAATACCAATTTAAAGAGTTGAAATGATGTAAATTACACTTACACAGAAATTGAAATAACAATGGTTTCAAATTTGGACAAAAGACCAACAAAGTAGGGAGGCAGGTAAGTTGATAACATATACCTCAATGCTCAAATGATACTTATTTTATCAACCTTGAAAGATGAAACGCAAAGTTGACTTTCATAGCACTTGAACTCACACCATACAGCCAAGAGAAATCCACTATGCACTTTGTCTGACACCTTAACGATTCTGCCAGCTCGCCACTGGTTGAAATAATGATAATCCTTTCAACTATAGGCACAAGGCCTGAAATTATGGGGGAGGGGATTAGTCAATTACATCAACACCAGTACTAAACTGGTACTTAATTTATCAACCCCGAAAGGATGAAAGGCAAAGCTGACCTTGGCGGAATTTGAACTCAGGATGTAAAGACAGACGAAATACCACTAAGCATTTCGCCCAGTATGCTAATGATTCTGCCAGCTCGTTACCTTAATAATAATAATAATAACAACAACAGTTGTTTCTACTTTAGATACAAATCTAGTGATATTGAGAGGAGGGAATTAGACAAAACCGTCAACCCCAATACCTGACTGGTATTTTATTTTATCAACCCTGGACGGATGTAAAAGCAAAGGTCACTTTGTTGGAATTTGAATACAGAATATCAATAAGATTACTGATATGATAAAAAATAAGGAATTCCTTCTACTTTAAGCATAAGGCCAGTATTGCTGAGGGGAGGGGGGACTTAGTTGATTACACTGACGTCAATATATGTGACTGGTACTATATTTTATTGATGCAGGAGGGATGAAAAACAAAGCTGCCCTCAGTGGGATTTGAACACAGAATGTAAGGAACTAGAAGAAATGCCAGGATATGTTAATGTTTCTGCCAATCTCCCATCCTTACAATATGAAAAACAATGGTTTCTAATTTAAGCACAAGGTCAGCAATATTGAGAAGGAATTAGTCAATGCCATAAACCTCAGTACATGACTGGTACTTTATTTTATCAACTTCCAAGAGGATAGAAGACAAAGCTAACTTCAATGGGATTTGAATACAAAGAGCTGAAATAACATGCTCTACCAATAATCCACTGCCCCTTACAGAAGGAAAAATAAAACAATACAAAGAAAAAGAGAAGAATGCAACATAAAATGTTCACCTGCAAAGATTTTGATGTAGCTTCTCCTGCAACTCAATGAAACTATTGTAGCGAGCCTGAGTAAAAAGAGAAAAAATATATATATATACAACACCATCACAAAATGGCCCATATATAATGCAATCACAAAATAAACTTTTCTCTTCAAATTTGCAGAAAATTTTAACAGGAATGTTGCCATTCATGAAGACATTATTGTCACTCCACAAAACCCAGAACTATGTCAGTGTGTAGAGAATTTCTAAACCACACAGTCATGCTTGGACTCATATTTTAACTTGCAATTGTCCAACTGAATTGGTTAGAAATAAATAGGTACAGTCTGGGAATGTCTGTTGTAAGTGGTAAGAAGTTTTGTTACTTTGCTGTGGTTAATTCATACACTGCTAGGGACCAATTATTAGCAGTTCCTGACAATTCATAGGATCATCACCATCATTTAATGTCTGTTTTCCAAGCTGGCATGGGTTGACTGGCTTGACAGGAGCTGGCAAAGACAAGGGCCGTAACAGATTCCATAGTCTGTTTATGGCTTCATTTCTATAGCTGGATGCCCTTGCTAATAATGCCAACCACTTAACAGAGTGTAATGGGTGCTCTTTATGCGACACCATCACCAGTGCTTTTTATGCATGAGTGCGTACAGACACACACATATACACATACACATAAAAGGCATGGAATCGTCAATAGTTAATGAGATGTAAGTTTAATTTAAAACTGATGATTTTGCTTAAGTCTTCCTTTAATGCTCGTCCGAATGTTGAAAGAGATATGAAACTAACAAAGGGAAATAAAAGAACAGAAAAACAGAAGAGATGAGATTATAGAAAACAGTTCAAACCTTATTGAAAGTGATGTTCCTTAGTACAGCTGCAACACAATGTGGACGAACCTCGGCTGTCTGGTCACAAACGAGAAAAACAGAAGAGCAAAAAAAGACATTTAGGAAAAATGCAATGAACCATATAAGAATACTGTTTTAATTCAATCTCAGTTCTAGGTTACAAAACAAGCATTATCATCATTGTGTTAATGTTTACTTTTCCATGCTTGCATGGATCAGATGGAGTTTATTGAGACAAATTTTCTATGATTAGGTTCCTTTTCCGATGCCAACCTTCACCTATTTGTTTCCAAGCAAGGTAATATTTCCCCATGGCCAGGCATATTTTTGCAGAATATAAACAACACTGCTTGTATAACAGTGACATTCATTTACAACTGCCATGCAATATCTAGTCAAAGAGACACAAAAATAAACACACACACATATTCGATGGGCGTCTTTCAGTTTCTGCCAACCAAACTCACACGCTTTAGTTGGCCTTGGCCTATAGTAAAAGATATTTGCCCAAGGTGCATTGCAATGGGACTGAACCAGAGACCATGTGGTTAGGAAGAAAACTTCTTAACCACACAGCCATGTCTATGCCTCCCCAACAAGAACAAAAGAATGCACTGCATTGCTAATGGATGCTGACTCTAATTTAGAAGATTAAATGTTAGGTGTGACTAATCCTGCAACATTTTCATAGATTAAACCATAAAAAATTTCTTTTTAAATACAAGAAAAAAAAGTCCGATTCTGCTACATCTTTAACTGACCAAAATCAAAGAAATACTCACCGAAGGTTTGATATGCAATCTCTGTGGTTTTTCAGGCTCCACCTTTTGATAAACAGGAATGTCTATTCTGAAATGACATCAACAGAGACACAGTGATGCAGTTTCTAAAGTCCACAAACTCAGCAGCAGAAAATGGATTTTCCCATATCATAGAAATAGGAAACAACATGAGAGATTTCTTTCGAGTATGTTGCTACAAATTAATGACATACAAGTGAAAGTATGGCTATGTGATTAAGAACTTTGCTTGCAACCATGTGGTTTTAGATTAAGGCCCATTGCACAGCACCTTGGGCAATACTATAGCCCTGTGCTAACCAATACCTTGGGAGTGAATTTGATGGATGGAAACTGTGTGGAAGTCCATCATATATATGTGTGTGTGTGAGTGTATGCATAGGCACATGTATACATGTGTGTGTGTGTCTGTTTGTCTCCCACCACCACTCAACATCTGGTATTGGTTTGCTTACATCCCTGTAACTTAGCAATTCAGCAAAAGAGACCAATAGGATAAGTGCCGTGTTTAAAAATATGCACTGTGTTTGATTTGCTTGACTGAATCTTTCAAGGTGGTACTCCAGTATGGCCATAGTTCAATAACTGAAACAAGTAAAAAAAATAAAAGATTTCTGAACTTAGAAATCTTTGTTATGACTAAAGTGTTATGACTAAAGTGTCAGTTCTACAGAGTGTATCTAAAATATCCACACATCAGTGTTTAGTCAGTACCCTGAACTAGATCTTAACCATATACAGGGTTGGCCAAAAGTCAGCTGACAGTAAATCAAAAATCAAAACCCATGTAATTCTAAGATTAAAACAAAAAATTATTTTATATGAGACTTTGCTAATAAATAGAAAAATCTTGGAAAAAAAAAACTGATTTTAATTCACAGGATTCAATTATTAAACAGTCATAATTGAAATGAATAATTAAAATTGAATATTAAGTATTTATGGAATTTTTATTTACTGTCGGGTGACTTTTGGCCAACCCTGTAGATATTATCATTGCATTCATTCTCCCATACAAAATATCGACAATGAAGCTGGAGTTTTGATGGTCACTGAATATGTATCCTAAGTTTGGCAAGAGGAAGACTAGCCACAAGTGCCACAGTATCGTATAGGTTGTTAATGAAGGGAGATATCAATTAGAAGTATTATTGTTACAGATAATGACAAAACTAATAAGGGAAAATATAAATGAAAGAATAAACTTACTTCTCAAGAAAGATGAGTAGCCCTCGGACCAGACCTTCAACACACAGCAGATCATACCTGTTGAGTGGAATTTAATCTTGTAACAGAACATAAATAGAAATCAGTAGGTTGTTTTAATGCTCTTATAACAGTCTTTCAAAAGTCGTTCTTTTAACCCTTTAACATTTAAACCAGCCATATCTGGCCCAAATATTCTACATGTTATATGTTCAGACCAGACAGTTCTGGCCTCTCACACCTATCCTACAATGTCATTCTAAAAATACACAGTCACAATATCAACATCTTGAAGCTATAAGATAATGAATGATAAATTTAAACCAACCATATCCAGCCCTAATATTCTACCTATTTTATGTTCAGACTGGCCAGATCCAACCTCTCACACCTACCCTACAATGTAATTCTGAAAATATACAAACAAACCATTGAAATCTTGAAGCTACAAGATAATTCAAAACGATGTCAATAAATAAACAATACATTTGAAGGAATAATCTTCGTCATTGTTTAACATCTGCTTTCCATGCTAGCATGGGTTGGACGATTTGACTGATGACTGGCGAACCAGATGGCTGCACCAAGCTCCAATCTGATCTGGCAGAGTTTCTACAGCTGGATGCCCTTCCTAATGCCAACCACTCAGAGTGTGTAGTGGGTGCTTTTACGTGCGACCGGCACGAAGCCAATCAGGCGGTACTGGCAACGGCCACGCTCAAGTGGTGTTTTTTCTGAATGCTAAAGGGTTAACAAAGAATTGTTACCAATTTTAGTGAGAAGGTCAGCAATTTCAAGCAGACGGGTTGTGTTGATACTAACAATCCCAGTACTTGAATGGTACTTTATTTTATCAACCCTGAAAGCCTGAAATGCAAAACTGACCTCACCAGGATTTGAACTCAGAATATACGGAGCCAGAACAAATAACTGCAAAGCATCTTTTTTTTTTTTTTTCCTTCCGTAACTTGAATGATTCCACTGGATCCACTCACCCACCCATATATAATGTGGGGTAGCCACATATCTTCTCTATAGCAGGATACCTGTGCCTGTTTCTTTATTCATACTTTAGCCAACTCCCTCCTCTCTAATACACCCTCACTGAATCGAGAGGCCTTTATTTTTGTCTTGTGAGTTACTTGGCAATCTCACTAGTGATGGTGACATGAAATAAAGCATCCAGTTCATGCTGTAAAGAGGCAGGTGTTAGGAAGAGCATCCAGGTGTAGAAACGAGGTCAAAGTTGACACTGGAGCTCAACACACCCCTCTAAACCATTGGATCCTGTTGAACTATCCAACCAATGCCAGCATGATGATGATGCAGTTTATCACAGACTATCAAATTCTTAAAACAGCTGGTAACAGGACCAGAAAAGCAAAGAACAACAACGATTCCATCACAACAACCAAGAAATCCGAATACTAGGCAGAAGAACAAACAAAAAAAAGAAAAAGTAACAGAGGATGAAATAAATAGAAGCAAGGCTTGATATGAAAAACTTAGCTTTTCAAGCGCAAACATACCTGTTAGCTGGAATGTCTATTTTATAAACAATCTCTTCAGATAAATCGCTGGTCACCTGAGTATCTCCTTGTTCTTTAGCTACCATGGCTTTCTCGGATGTCTATTATTAGAAATGGAAACTATGAAGAAGTTGGCGAAAAAGGCCAAACAAAAGACGTGGGATAACTAAGGGGTTATGCTTATAGATTTAGGATATTTGAGATAATTATCATTAATTAGGTTATATTTACTGATCAAGTATAAATGAATGATAAACTGGTATGGCAGCTTATATTTAGATATCTTTACTTATGTGGTTGACTGGGACAAATGATTTACTGGCTTTCTGTCGGTAATGATGACAAGAGTTCCAGTTGATCCAATAAACAGAACAGCCTGTTCATGAAACTAATATACAAGTGGCTGAGTACACAACAGACATGCATACCCTTAACATAGTCCTTGGGGAGACCCATGTCACCATGGAAAACTGATGTTAAATGATGATGATTCAGCATCACAAAAAATGTGAGAAGGCCAGGCCTTTGAAGTACAGTTACAAGTCATTTTTGCCAGCTGAGTGGAGTGGAGCAATGTGTAATAAAGTGTCTTGCTCAAGGATATAGTGCACGACTGGGACTCGAACTCATGGCTTTACGAATACCCTAACCACTAAGCCATGTGCCTTCACAATCAATGATTCATTACATGAGATTTAACATTGGTTTTATTCAATATTTATCATTTTTCTTGTATCAGTCATTGGACTGTGGCCATGCTGGGGCACCACCTCGAAGGGTTTAGTCAAAAAACAAATCCATTCCAGTACTTATTCATAAAGGCTGGTACTTGCTGTATTGGTCTCTTTTGCCAAATTGCTAAGTTATGGGGATGTAAACAAACCAACTCTGGTTGTCAAGTGGTGGTAGAGGACCAAACACAAACAAACACATGCGCGCACGTCTTTGTGTTTGGCCTCCACCACGATTTGACAAACAGTGTTGGTTTATTTATGTCCATATGAGCTTCCACACAGTTTCCATCTACCAGATTCACACTCAAAGGTATCAGTTAGCCTGGGATTTATAATAGAAAACACTTGCCCGAGGTGCTGTGCAGTGGGACTGAACCCAAAACTACATGGATTGCAAAGTGAGCTTCTCAACCACACTGGCCATGCCTGATGTTGACTTTGAATATACAGGTACAACATATTACTCACCACTTCATCCAATTCAAGTCCAAAGTCAAAACAAAGATCTGCAAATTCTTCATCAGCTGGAAAAAAAAAACAGAGTAATAATAATAACAATGGTTTCAAATTTTAGCACAAGGCCAGTGATTTCGAGTTGGGGGAACAAGTTGATAACATCGACCCCCAAAAAGATGAAAAGTAAAGCCAACCTCAACGGCATTTGAACTCAGAACATAAAAATGAATAAAATGCCACTAAGCATTTTGCCCAGCATGCTAACGATTCCGCCAGCTTCCCGTTTTACAATAGTAATAATAATGACACCGCTGGACTGGCTCCTGTGCAGGTGGCACGTAAAAGACACCATTTTGAGCATGGCCGTTGCCAGTACCGCCTGACTGCCCTTCGTGCCGGTGACACGTAAAAGCACCCACTACACTCTCGGAGTGGTTGGCATTAGGAAGGGCATCCAGCTGTAGAAACTCTGCCAGATCAGATTGGAGCCTGGTGTAGCCTCCTGGTCCACCGGTCCTCAGTCAAATTGTCCAACCCATGCCAGCATGGAAAGCGGACGTTAAACGATGATGATGATGATGATGAAGCTTATTTTAGAGGTGGGGAGTATCAATGTGGATGATTTTGTTCTTCATGCTGACATTTTTTTTGCTTTTTGAGAATTGTAATCTACAATACTTAAAACATATACATCTAGCGGAATTAGATAATTCCAGACTCCATTCTACAGGAATGCCCCTTTTTTCTTGTAACAGACAAAACCATTCAATGTTCATTAACCCCCATCATGCCACATTCCCAGTAAAGTGATAACAAAGAACAAATGTAGAAAGAAGATACAACTGATTCTGTCCATTGCTTTGCCTGTAATCATTACTCTTGAACTATTTATTTTTCTGCTTGGGAACCCAGGTGGAGGGTAAGGTTAGACACAAGGGCCCAGGCTTGAGACAGTTAACTTTGCTCACTGATTACACACACATATATTTCATGATTAGCTAAAGATACAACCATAAACTGCATTTTAATCCATTTTTCAAGTTTTATTAAATACTAGCTTAAAGCCGCACTCTGTGCAGACATTTAAGTTAGCTCCTGTAGAGTGCTAATTGGGCCTGTGACATAAAACTAATCAGATCTAAATAGCATGACTATGATACATCTATAATGAATATATGCCCCGGTGGTGTTTGGTCAGAGGTTAAGGACGGATGAGAATTAATTCTGTAATGCAATTATTTTATTGTTCCAGTCCAAGTTGAATTCCAACTGTTGGCCAATTTGTCCCAAAGTTCTTATCATCATCATCATTTAACGTCCACCTTCCATGCTGGCCATGGGTTGGACGGTTTGACTGAGGGCTGGCAAGCCAGAAGGCTACACCATGCTCCAATCTGATCTGGAAAAGTTTCTACAGCTGGATGCCCTTCCTAATGCCAACCACTCAGAGAGTGTGTAGCGGGTGCTTTTACGTGCCACCTGCACAGGAACCAGTCCAGCGGCACTGGCAACGACCACACTTGAATGGTGTTTTTTACGTGCCACTGACACAGGAGCCAGTCAGGCAATGCTGGCAACGATTATGCTTGAATGGTGCTTTTTACATGCCACCGGCATGGGAAACAGTCAGCGGCCCTGACATCGATCACACTCGAATGGCGCTTATACGTTCCACTGGCACAGGTGCCAATCAGGCAGTACTGTCATTGGCCACGACAATGATTTCACTTGCCTCAACAGGTCTTTGCATGCGTGGTTTATTGTCCAATGATTGAAGAGGACTCTTAAATGGGCTGGACATGCATAGGCCACGGTTAGGGTCTCACTTGGCTTGCCGGGTTTTCTCAAGCACAGCATATCATCATCATTTAACGTCCGCTTTCCATGCTAGCATGGGTTGGACGATTTGACTGAGGACTGGTGAAACCGGATGGCAACACCAGGCTCCAATCTAATTTGGCAGAGTTTCTACAGCTGGATGCCCTTCCTAACGCCAACCACTCAGAGAGTGTAAATTTAATGAAGCGAATGTCATCTACCTCCTCCTTGATTTGATGCCATCTGACAAATGCCAACCGACATGGCAGAATCAGTCAAGCTTTATATGCTAGAAATAGCAACCCAAATACTTTTAAATCAGATCCCAATGCTGGATGTCCAAGAACCAAATGAAGGGCAGATTTTCAATCCTGAGATCATTCTAATTCCAGAAATGTATAATATGTAGAGCAAATGTAGACTGAGATACAGGGGTCCCAGATGTACAGACAGAATTTCGCTTTTATTAATATAGATGTAAGCTCTATACATTGGTTAATCACATACATCATTTGTATGAAATAGCATGATGTCAGTCATCATTTCCGGTTTCTTTTCAAAGTTTATTTCATTATTTTAG
Source organism: Octopus bimaculoides (assembly GCF_046866305.1). Classification (NCBI taxonomy): domain Eukaryota; kingdom Metazoa; phylum Mollusca; class Cephalopoda; order Octopoda; family Octopodidae; genus Octopus; species Octopus bimaculoides. The sequence goes on along the minus strand of NC_142953.1, from coordinate 26,068,521 downwards.
GACAATTTACTTTCACTTTCTTCACAACCTTAAACTGCATGTTAACCTCTTTAGTTAATGAGGTTCAGAGTTACGTCTCTTCTCTACTGCCAATTGGGTAATGCTATTGAGTATGAAACGAAAATGGAACCACATTGAAATCACATGCTGGAATCCTGCAGAATATCTACAAAAATTGTAGTGCTGATGTTACATAAAAAGCAGCCACGCTGACGCCATGTAAGAAGCCCCTATGCTGATTCCGCGTATAAAGTACCCATGCTGGTGCCAGCATCATGTAAGTAACACCCGTATCAGTGCCATGTAAGAAGCATGTGTGCTGGTACCACATAAACAGAACACAGTACACACTGTAAAATGGTTGGCATTAGGAAGGGCATCCAACCATAGAAACCATGCCAAAACAGACGACTGGAACCTGGCGTGACCCTCTGGCTTGCCAGCTCCTGTCAAACCATCCAACCCATGCCAGTGTGGAAAACGGACGTTAAATGATGACGATGAATGTTTTATTGTTAATAAAAATATATTATAATTTACCACGGCGCAGGAGTGGCTGTGTGGTAAGTAGCTTGCTTACCAACCACATGGTTCTGGGTTCATTCCCACTGCGTGGCACCTTGGGCAAGTGTTTTCTACTATAGCCTCGGGCCGACCAAAGCCTTGTGAGTGGATTTGGTAGACGGAAACTGAAAGAAGCCCGTCGTATGAATGTGTATGTGTATGTTTGTGTGTCAGTGTTTGTCCTCCCAACATCGCTTGACAACCGATGCTGGTGTGTTTACGTCCCAGTAACTTAGCGGTTCGGCAAAAGAGACCGATAGAATAAGTACTAGGCTTACAAAGAATAAGTCCTGGGGTCGATTTACTCCACTAAAGGCGGTGCTCCAGCATGGCCGCAGTCAAATGACTGAAACAAGTAAGAGTATAAAAAGATAATGGAATCAGTTTGATTAGTCTTACTAATCACAGATTCCATCATTGGTTGCTAGAATGTTAGTTTACACAACATTATGGAGTCCAAGAAAGTCTACAAAGATTCGAAGGTGCATAAAATACACCATAAAACGGTATCGCTCACCTTTTATTTGTTTCAGGTCATTAGACTGCGATCATGCTGGGGCACTGCCTTGAGTCGACCGAATCGAACCCAATACCTATTTTAAAGCCTAATACTTTGTTCTATCACTTCTTTTGCCGAACCGCTTGGTAACGGGGATATAAACAAACCAATACGGGTACATTACATCAAGCAGTAGTGAGACACACATATGCACACACGACGGGCTTCTTCCAGTTTCCGTTTACCAGAACCACGGCTTTGATCGGTCATACAGTAGGCCTGGACCCGAAGCTATGTGGTTGGGAAGCAGACTTCTTACCACAATGACACACCTGTCCCTGTATTTAACTCAGTCACCAACTCGGTTAACTTTAACCATTAACCCAATTTAATTAATCTTTGTAGTCAATCATTTACGTAAAATAATGGTTTAATTGTAAACCGACCGAAGCTTGCTTCTATGTGGTCTCTTTCCGATAACTTTACCGACGATTGCTGTTAGTCTTGTTTGTCGATTGTTTAACAATTGATATATGAATAATAATATACACGATTTTAGTTCCCTTTAATTCACTACCTTCAGTCTTGTTCCGCTTTGCAGTCCCTCGTGCATATACAGATCGAAAGATCTGTTGACATCAATACGTCGGAAAACACTCGGAGAAAATATAAACAACCTTTTAAAATAACATTTGACGGCGTGCAAAGAGCGATTTCACCGAAATCACGTCGATTACATCAGATTCTTTATAAAGGTATGTGTGTATGTGCGAGGGTGTTTTCATTTCTGAAAGAAGAGTGTGCTGGCAGAATCGTTAGAGCTTGGGGGGGGGGGGGGCGTAACTTGCGGTATTTTCTTCTGGTCTTTTAGATTTTAAATTCAAATTCTGACGGGAGGGGAGGGGGTCATCTTTGACTTGAAATAATTCAAGTACAAAACCAACAATTTTAAAAGGATGGGGATAATTATTCGCTACCACCGACTCCGGCGCTTGACTGGTACTTTATTTCAAATCGACCCCCCCCCCCCCCGGAGAGATGAAAGGCAATGTAGGCCTCGGTGGAATTTGAACACTGGACAACATAAAATATAGGAAGAAATACCGCAAGGTATTATCCGACACGCCGAAATAATTGTAAAGAAAACAGTGGTAGGAGGGGGGGAACAAGAGACAAATTATCAGTTGTTATAAAAATATGCATAACGTTGTAAAATAATGGACTTACTGTATGTTTTGTCAAGAGCTTCAAACAATACATTTCGATTTACAGTTATTGTCGGCATAACTATTGTTAATCAAGGAAATCCTCGATGCTGCTCAGAACACAGGTTGACGCAATCGGGACAACGACTATAATTTCTCTCTTTCACTCGATTGCACTAGAGAGCTCCCACGGTGTTACGTCCCCCTTAATGCAGCACCTGTTGCTATGGTTCTTTTTTTTTTTTTTTTTTTTGTAAATCGTATTTCAGGGACTCGTTCCAGGAGGAATCTGCTTTGATCCTTATAATTCCGATGTTTGGTGTTATCTCTTTTTTAAAATCAACATTCTATCGGTCTTATGAAACCAAAATTAAAGCGGAAAATTAAAATTTTGGAAAAAAAAAAAAATTAAATAAACCAAATTTTTTTTCAGCATTGTAATATCCATATTTTACAAATATGGAATTAATATGGAATTCCAAAGATATTTTCAAGCAAAAAATTCAATAAGTCTGGTGACACAATTTTGAGTGTAGAACACGGAAGAGTTTGCTTCATTTCTGCTGTTTGGGCTTCCTGTCACCAACTTTTCTTCATTTAAGTTTCACATTGTTGCTGATGATGTTGTAGAGAACGACCGTGCGAACCAAAGAAGAATGGTGACGAGTGGAACAGGCTCCTTTTAACGCGTCGCACGGTCGACACAAAAATATATATTATATACTATAACATAAGGGTACTCACATGTGAAATGCGAGGAAATTGCCAGCAAGGAAAAGATAGAGACTCAACCGGTAAAGATGTATAACAGTAAGGTTTATTGGTTGTCAACTAGAATGTCTGTGTGAGTGTGAATGCGACATACTTAAACACAATATAAGACAGGCCGTCATGTAAACAAAGAGTGTGTATACAAATATATGTATGTGAATGCAAGAGATACAGAGCATAGAAAACAGTCTATAATAAGGACATTAAAAGTCCAGAACACAAGGATGTGAAATACCAGTTCTCAGTTAAGGTACACAGTAGATTGAAAGTCTGTATATAAGAGGTTGAGGTGTTGAGGCAGAGCTAAGTCACATGTTGTGCAGTTGAGGCTTCTATGCCGAGCCGGCTACTTGATACAGGGGTTTCTTGCAGGTATCGAATTCTGGTTATTTCGTGGTAAAACAATTCACACAAACAGGGTTGAGACAAGCTGCGGTTGCTGTTGGTAGCTTGTGTATGTAGAGACGTCGTGTTGACGTTGGCGACAAAGCTTGTAGTAAACAGTTGAACGATGGTGTTGGTGTCGTCGCTGGAAACTGGCTGGTTGGTGTTACGTGGTCAACGACCAGACCTTAGAAGGTCTGTAGCCGCATCAAACTGGAGTGGATAAAGCAGGCTATTTATAGGTACAAAGAGGCTCCAGAAACATCAAACAAACACTCTCTCACGTGACCTTATTAGATGGCCACGATTGGTCGGTATGCACCCTGGCGCGATACAGAACTGGAGACAAATGCTGCGCAAATTAGAGTCAGTCAGGGTGATGGACACAGCAGGGTCCAAGGCGGGAAAGAGATAGATGTTACCCGCTACGTTCGCATTTGTAAATAAATAACCAAGAGAGGTGGTTTCACTACAAAGTTATACCTTTTATTATAAACCATTTTAGGACTGGGACTAACTTCACATCACGCCTCAAAAAAAAAAAATTATACATAATATCTAGGCATGGCAGTGTGGTTAAGAAGTGTCACGTATTGAACTTCCAAGCAATATGTAACGAATACTGCCCAAATGTTTAGATAATTAGAAACTGCCAATCACATGGCATGCACAAGTTTTATGTGAGCTGGTCTGTTTTTTTCTGCATATTGCAACCAAAGTAAACGGGGACACACGGTTGATTCCATCTCTATAGGATTATGATTGATTGTTTCCCCTTCTCGTATATTCTGCTGTTTGTTGTGCTTCTGGTATGGTGAGATAGAAATTCACACTCTTGAGTGGTTGGCGTTAGGAAGGGCATCCAGCTGTAGAAACTCTGCCAAATTAGATTGGAGCCTGGTGTTGCCATCCGGTTTCACCAGTCCTCAGTCAAATCGTCCAACCCATGCTAGCATGGAAAGCGGACGTTAAACGATGATGATGATGATGATGATGACAGCTATTTGATCCTTGTTCTTATACCTGTGCTTACGAAATAAGCAAATCACAAAACTTGACAAGAAGCTACTTTACAACCATGTGCTTTCAGGTTCAGTTACATTGTGTGGCACCTTGGGCAAGTGTCTTCTACTATAGCCCTAAGCTGACCAATGCCTTGTGAGGGAATTTGATAGACTAAAACATGTAGAAGCCTGTCATACTGAGTGCTATTTTTATGGCACCAGCACCAGTGAGGTCCCCATGCAACTTGCAAGATTCCAAGTTCCCTTTGACTCACTCTGTCAAAGAGGACCTTAGTCTTACAAGCTACATGGTGACTTCACTAGTGCTGGTGTCGCATAAAAAGTACCCAGGACTCTTTAAAGTGGCTGGCATTAGAAAGGGCATCCAACAATTGAAACCATGCCAAAGCAGTCGTTAGACCAGTTGGATCCTGTTTAAATCATCAAACCAATGTCAACATAGGACATGGATGTGGAATGATGACATATATGTGTGTGTCTGTTTGTCTCACTGCCACTTGACAACCAGAGTTGGTGTGTTTATCTCCCCTTAACTTAGTTGTTAAAAAAGAAAAAAAAACTATTGTTATAAGTACCAAACTTTAACCATTGTTCTGCAGAGATCTGATATATCCACTCAAAATTTCATTACACTTAACTGCAGAAAGTAATTTATGTACCAAAATCTGTCTTTTATTGAGGAATGTCCTGTTTGGAAGTGTTTCTTGTTGAAGTGTCTCAAGTTTATTGAGGCAACATGGCTTGGTAGATATCTAACCGGAATAACCATGAAATTGAATTTCACAGTTAAAGGATTAAAAAACAGAGTACTGGAGGTTGGTATGTTTGACCAGCATAGTCGTGATCCAATGACTGAGACATGTGTAAAAGGATAAAAGAATACTTAAAGCACTCCTTGACAATAGTCGAGTGAACTAACACACCTTCCTAGTTATGGTAACATGACCTTTTTGCTACAACACAACCAGATTTTGAACAAACATTCATGATTAACTTGTGGGTTTGTGTTTCATCCTAACAATCTTTAGGTGAATTATGTGTCAACATGGCAGCAGGATGAAGAGGTCATGGTTATAACTATCACTTTTGTAACTTCTTACTGTTTCTCTCTCTCTCTCTCAATCAATGAATATATATATATATATATATATATACATATATCATCATCATTTAAGTCCATTCTCCATGCTGGCATAGGTTGGACAGGTTGACCAGGGCTGGCATGCTGGAAGGCTGCACCAGACTCCAGTTTGATTTGGCGTGGTTTTCTAGATACACATACACACACATACATATATACATGTGTGTGTGTGTGTGTGTGTGTGTGTGTGTGTGTGTGTGTGTATATATATATATATATATATATATATATATATATATATATATATATATAGAGAGAGAGAGAGAGAGAGAGAGAGAGAGAGAGAGAGAGAGAGAGAGGGAGAGAGAGAGAGAGATGTAGAAGGTAAAAAAGTAACACATAAGTTGATATGAATAAGGAAAATATGACAAGTTAAAAATGCTAAAATAATTTTAGCATTTTCTACCTTGTCTTATTTTCCTTATATATATACACACACACACACATCACTGAAATCTCAAAGCTACAAGATAATGCATGATTAATTTAAAACATGAATAAATAAGCATTGCATTTGACAGAAAAATCTGAACGCTAAAGGGTTGAACCAACAAAATGCTACCATTCGCATACAGTCTCTGGGAGAAAGACAGCATTTTGTTTCCAAAAGTGGGAATGAGAAAAAAAAAAAACCTCAGAGAATGCTAATTGAAGGTTATCTGATACATTTATTGTCATCTGGGTTGTTTTCATGGAAATTCTTTGTGTGTAATGCTTTGTGTTGGCTTTAGAGTATCTTGTTTTCATAGTAGGATATATTTTTTGCAGTAACTGACTACACAACTTTCGTTGTATGATTGCAAACTCAAAATACTTTTCATGAAGCTATCAAGCAGGGAAACTAGTACTTGCTGTTGCTTTTGAGAATGGTTTCAAATTTTGGCACAAGGACAGCAAGTTTTGGGGAGAGGGCTAGTTGATTATATCAACCCAAGGGCTCAGCTGGTACTTACTTTATTGAAACCTGAAAGGATAAAAGGCGAAGTTGACCTCAGCAGAATTTGAGTTCAGAATGTAAGGACAGAGCATTTTGCCTGCTGTGCTAACTGTTGCTTTTAATAACAATATGTTTTAGCAATTTGTGATCTAAATTTTTTCATGTGCAAGACATGATCACAAATTTTCAAAACTAGATAAGATAAAATAATAAAGAAAGAAATTTTATATCTGTTCACTGAAGTGTGGTTGTGACATCAGAACATGAGATATTTCACAGTCACATTCCCAGCCACACCCATCAATGTACAATACAAAAGCGTAATCTATTTTAATTTGTATGTTTTATTGTTCCGCAATTGTAAAGGTTACCATATTCACATAACTCAGCAAACTTTCCAAAACGTACCACCGCATACAACTACATAAAGAAGATACTTTCAACATCATCATCATCGTTTTATGTCCGTTTTCCATGTTGGCATGGATTTGATGGTTTGATAGGATCTGACGACCTGCAGAGCTGTGCCATGGCACAAAATGTTTTGCTGAGACACACATATATAAATGTATACATCAATTATATATATATATCATCATCATCATTTAATATTCATGTTCCATGCCACCATGGGTTAGGTAGTTTGACAGCTTCTAATTAGACCAATGGTTCTCAACCAGGGATCCACATGACCCTTGGCAGGTTCCATATAAGATTTTGCTGTTAAAATTTATCTGCCAAAAATTGGTTACACTTTTACAATACGCAAAATATTTCCACAATTTTTAATACAATTCCTAATAATATTAATTATAAAAATATAATAATAGGATTGTTAAGAACTTCAAATGGTTATAAGGGCCCAGTAGAACAAAATAAGAATCAAAGGGGTCCATAGGCAAAAAATGGTTGAGAACCCCTGAATTAGAACAAGGACTGCATTGTATTCCAGCATTTGCTTTGACATGATTTCTACAGTGGGACACCCTTTCTATCTCCAATTACTTTATAGCCTGTATAGAGAGCTTTTTTTCATACCACCAGCACTAACGAGTTTGCCATGTAGCTTGTAAGACAACAAACCCCAAAGGAAATATATGTGTGTATATATATATATATATATATATATATATATATATATTTCGTTTTTGGATTTGGTTTGCAAAATTTTTTATGTGATTTCGTGTGTTGAAGCATATTCTGTTGTGTCTGGGGAGAGTCATTTTCTTATTGTGCCTTATAATTTAACACACTCACCGGTAAAATTTCCACTTATTTCTTATTTTTATTTTCCTAAAATTTTCGTTGAGTCTTGCAACCTTTTCAATAGTCTTGAATCTGGAAATTTTAAGTGGAAATTTTAACGGTGAGTGTGTTAAATTTTAAGGCACAATAAGAAAATGACTCTCCCCAGACACAACAGTATATATATATATATATATATATATATATATATATAGAAAACAAAATTATTTTATTCCAAACAGGTAGAAATATAGAGAAAATAGAAGTTGAAAATGTACTGAGAATAGTTGAAATATTTTTTTATTAATATATTAAAAGCTTTAACTGGTTTCACAGTTTACATTGATTTTCAAAATGTTCAAATAGAAAGACACAGCTTACGTTGCAGCTGTCTTGTTTCTGACTAGTGTTTGAAGCTTGTCCTATTATTATAGGGAGTTCATCGCTCAAATTAGTACATGTTTTGAATAGGATTTGATTGGTAGAGGATAGTCACATGACTGCTCTTAAAATTTTTTGTAGGTTAGGTTCCCTGCTACATCCCTGTTAGTATTGAGTGACAATGTTTAGCATTGTAAATTAAGGCTGACACAGTTGACTGAACATGTCCAAACAATCAATGCTCTGAATGTTTTCTGTCAAGTGTTTGTAGAGAATGAACACATGTTTAAGTGTATAACTTTTTGTAGGTTTCCTACTACGTCCATGCATTAGTGCTACATGACAGTATATTTTGCACCTAAAAAGAAGACTGACACAGTTGAGTGAACAAGGCACTCCAAGTTTAATTGGTCTGGTGAGAGAGTGAACAGGAGTCATTTGTATGTAGTCCAGTGGCTAAAGTTATGGTTGTTAGCTGTGTAGGTTCCTTATGATAAGTGGCAGAAGGAGTTTTGTGTGTGAATAGTTATTTGTGTATGTACTCTGTTAAAGTCTTGGTTTGTACTTTTGTAGGGAAGTATTTTCTCAGTGCATTTTCAACTTCTATTTTCCCTGACTGGCTCCTGTCCTGGTGGCATGTAAAAAGCACCATTTGAGCGTGGTCGATGCCAGTACCGTGTGACTGGCCCTCGTGCCAGTGGCATGTAAAATACACCCACTACACACTCAGAGTGGTTGGTGTTAGGAAGGGCATCCAGCTGTAAAAACATTGTCAGATCAGATTGGAGCCTGATGCGGCCTCCTGGCTCGCCAACCCTCAGTCAAACCATCCAACCCATGCCAGCATAGAAAGCACATGTTAAACAGCAACAACGATGATGATAATATATAACTTTGCTGAATCATGTGGAGACAGTAACCTTTACAACAACAAAACAGACAAGTTAAAACTTAGTTTTAAACCCCATTTATGTTCTTTTGATATCTATGCAGCACCTAGAACCAACCCTGGGTCAGATCTTCAGTTAAAATTGGATTTGACACTGACATGGTTGTTTTACCTCACTGTGAGAACACACACATTTGTATATATTTGCATCTAATGATATTGAGGAATCTGATATTTCTTTAAACTGTGGTCCCTTTTATTAAAGTTAATATTCAAGCATGCATTTAGCTATATTCCTTCACATTCCGGGACCAATTCCCTGCAGTAATGTTGGATCAAATTTTTCCAGTTGAGTACGTTTTGTGTTCAAATATCTCTGAAGTTAACTTGGCCTTCTACCCTTCCCGGGTCTTTAATTAAAATAGGATACCAGTAAAGATTGATTTAATCCACTAAGTCCACTCCAACATAGTTTCTGGCTTTATTGCTTATTTAAGAAATTTTTTGCAAATCCATAGGCACCACATTGGCTCAACACAAAGAAACAATTCATACAAGCTTATCCTTTTAGCGTTGAAGTTACTGTCAAACATAATACTTATTAATTCACATTGCTTTTGAATCAATTCTGTATTATCTCATAACATTGAAATTTTGATGATGTGATTATTTACTTTTAGAAAGACATTGTAGGGTATGTATGAGAGTCCAGATCTAGCCATTTGGAACATAAAACAGATAGAATATTTGGGCTGGATATGACGAGGTTAAATACATATTTATGATATAACCAAGAAGCATGAGACTTTTATGGCAGAGATATTAGCATTTATGATGTTCACATCTTTCCAACTTGGCATTTGCAAGATTTAGTGATGTGACATTTTGTCAAATGGGAATCAATCCAAAGTTGAAATTCTCATTCTTATTAAACATCTTAACTCGTTAGCATTCAGATTACTCTGGGTCAAGTGTAATGCTTATTTATTCACATTGTTTTGAATTAATCCTGTATTATCACAAAGCTTTGAGAATTCAATGATGTGATTGTTTATTTTTTAGAATGACATTGTAGAGTAGGTGTGAGAGTTCAGATCTGGCCAGTTGGAACATAGAACAAGGACAATATCTGAACCCTGGATATGGTTTAGTTTAAACACATGTTTGAGACATAACCATGAAGTGTAATATTTTAATGACAGAGATATTAGAATTTATGATATTCATGTCTTTCCAACTTGGCATTAGCAAGATTTAGTGATGTGACATGTTGTCAAAAGGCAACCAATCCAAAGTTCAAATCCTGATTCTTATAAAATTACTCAATCCTTTGGAATTACATACTCATGTAACGCTTATGAATTCAGATTGTTTTAAATCACTCCTGCTTTGCCTCATAACTTTGAAATTTTGCGAATGTGATTGTATATCTATAGAATGATATTGTAGGTAGGTGAGAGAGCTCAGATCTGGCTAGTTTGAGCATAGAACAGGTAGAATATTTGTGCCAGTTATGGCCAGTTTAAATGCTAAAGAATTACAAAATTAAAACAAAAAAAAAGCATTTTCATATTTTCTAATAAAAACAAATATGTAAAGACCTTTTGAATTTCATTAAAATAATCTCTTTATTAAATTTCTTTTTCCACAGAAGAAAAAAAAATCAAAACTATTCCATTTTTGATTTTCATTAAAATATAGCAAACTTAATAGATTACAAATAAGGGAAAATGAAAAATAAATATGAACTGATATGTTTATGAAGAGAAATTATTTTGTGCTTCTTTTCTTTAGTGGCTCATTTACGGCAATCATTATGCTAGCATACTGGAATGTTTATATATATATATATATATATATATATATATATATGTGTGTGAGAGAAAAAAGTTGAAAATGAAATTTAAGTAAATTTACTTCGCAAGAAACACTTTTTATGTGGAAAAACTTATTTTCCAGTGTGTGTGTGTGTGTGTGTGTGTGTGTGTGTGTATATATATATATATACATATATATACATATATATATGCGTTTGTATGTATACATATGTGCATGTGTGTGCGTATATATATATATATATATATGCGTTTGTATGTATACATATGTGCATGTGTGTGCGTATATATATATATATATATATATATATATATATACATACATACATACACACACACACACATAGGGTGTCTCATAATAATAGGACACATTTTAAGCACAAGCAACTAGGAGTGTGACAAAGGCAACATTTAGAATCTTTTGAATGACTAAACAAATGTATGCCATTATTATGAGATTGTGTTTGTGTGAGTGTATAAAAAACAAACACACAACCATACACACATGCATATATATATATATATATATATATATACACACATATATTTTAGCAAACATTAATGAATAACCATAAACAAGACAGGGCTGGGAAGATTTTCATTTTTGATTCTTGTTTAGTATTCATCCACAGAATGTTCTCTCTACAATGTTTTCCACTTCCTCATCGTGGTTAGGTTTGCTCAAGAAAAATTGGGAATTAATAATAGTAATAATAATCCTTTCTACTATAGGCACAAGACCTGAAATTTTGGGGCAGGGGTGCTCGTTGATTTCAGGGACCCCAGTGCTTAACTGGTACTTAATTTATCCACCCCAAAAGGATGACCAATGAAGCTGACCTTGGTGGAATTTGAACTCTGAACATAAAAACAGAAAAAATACCATTAAGCATTTAGTCTGGCAAGCTAACAATTCTGCCAGCTCACTGGCAACAATAATAATAATAATAAGGCCAGACATTATATTGAAAGACTTCAGACAAAAATCATGCCTCCTCGTTGATATGACTGTCCCAATCGATATAAGCATATCTGTCAAGACCTACCAAAAACTTGAAATAGAAATTAGCAAAATGTGGAACCTGAAGACTAAAACAATGCCTGTTGTCATAGGTGCCCTAGGAATGATAGCAAAAGGGGCTGATTGCTACCTAGCTCGGATACCAGGAACCCCCATATCCTACGTAAAATACTATGCAATCTCAAATTTTTAAAACAAACTCATTATTTTCTTAAGGTTTCTTAAACAATCTCTAGAACAATATTATGTACAAAACCAAATATATGGCACCCTAGGCATAAGACCAACTTCTAACTTGTTGTCTCTTGAGATCTCTGGGTGAGACTGGCAGCTAACATGTACAAATGCAAAGCAAAAGTCAAACATAAAATAATAATAATTCTTTTCTTTTACTTGTTTCAGTCATTTTGATTGCAGCCATGCTGGAGCACCACCTTTAGTCGAGCAAATCGACCCCAGGGCTTATTCTTTGTAAGCCTAGTACTCATTCTACTGGTTCCTTTTGTAGAATAGCTAGGTTCCAGGGGCGTAAACACATCAACATCAGTTGTCAAGCGGAGGTGAGGGGGCAAAAAACAGACACACAAACATACACACACAGAAATATACGATGGGCTTCTTTCAGTTTCCATCTACCAAATCCACTCACAAGGCTTTGGTTGGCCCCGAGGCTATAGAAGACACTTACCCAAGGTGCCATGCAGTGGGACTGAACCTGGAACCATGTGGGTGGGAAGCAAGCTTCTTGCCACAGAGCACGGTTTCAAATATTGGCAGCAAGTTCAGGAGAGGGGTTAAGCTGATTACATTGACCCCAGTTTTCAGCTTGTCCTTATTTCATCAGCCCTGAAAGGATGAAAGGCAAAGTCAACCTTGGCAGAAATTTCGTTCAGTATGTAACAGCAAACAAAATACTGCTAAGAATTTGCTCTGGCATGCTAACACTTCTGCCAGCTCAACACCCTAACAACAACAACAACAACAACAACAATCATAATAGCTTCAAATTTTGCCACATGGGCAGCAATTTCAGGGGAGGAGATAAGTCAATTACATCAACCCCAGTGTTTCACTGGTACTTAATCTATCGGTGGAATTTGAACTCGGAACATAGCAGCAAACAAAATATCACGAAGCATTTCACCTGGCATGCTAACGATTCTGCCAGCTCGCTGCCTTAACAACAATAATAATAATCTTTTCTACTCCAGGCACAAGGCCTGAAATTTTGGGAGAGGGAGCCAGTCGATTAGATCAACCTCAGTATGCAACTGGTACTTAATTTATCGACCCCCAAAAAGATGAACAGCAAAGTCAACCACGAAGCATTTTATCTGGCATGCTAATTATTCTGTCAGTTCATCGCCTTAACAACAATAACGATAATAATAATAATAATAATAAAACTTTAAACATTTTCACTTGTGTAATTCCTGTGATTTTGTTTCAGTTCAATGATTATCTCTCTCTTAATTTAAATTTTGCACAAAGGCGGTGAGCTGGCAGAAACGTTAGCATGCCGGACGAAATGCTTCGCGGTATTTCGTCTGTCTTTATGTTCTGAGTTCAAATTCCGTTGAGATCGACTTTGCCTTTCATCCTCTCGGGGTCAATAAATTAAGTACCAGTTGTGCACTGGGGTCAATCTAATTGACTGGCCCCCCCTCCTCCAAAATTTTGGGCCTTGTGCCTTGAGTAGAAAAGAATTTAAATTTCGCACTAGTTATGCCATATGTAGTATAACAACAGCAGTTTGAAGTGATGGACTAGGGACCATATACTATAAAAGAAAACAAAAATAACCCCCAAAATTTCACAGTAATAGCCATATAACACTGCTTGCCGAAATCCTTTTGTTACCATATTATTAATGATTTGGTTTATTTTGAAAGTTATGAAGCATTTAGTAAATTAACTCTTATAATTAACCTGGTGTTTGGAACATAAATTAACATTGTTAATTTGGTAGGTTTTAATTCTAGAACACTTTAACCCTTTTGTTACCATATTTCAGTTGAATATATTTTGATTAATTTGGAAAATTAATCAAATATTTAGTCAAAGAACATAAATTAATTTTAATGGAGGGTTTTAATATAAATGACTTTAAAACAAAAGAATTGGTATCACAGAATCAAGAGTAGCCCCAGATAGGTTGGTATAAAAAGGGTCAATTTATTTAACAAAAAGATTCCATTTCTACTTTATGGTTGAGTGGTTAACGGCAGAAGATCACAATCCATATATCTCCACAGATCTTTTATCTTTTACTTGTTTCAGTCATTAGACAGTGGCCATGCTGGGGCACCACCTTCACGAATTTTTGTTGAATGAATTGACTCCAGTATTGGTATTTTTGGCTTTTTTTTTCTGCCAAACCACTAAATTACAGAGACATAAACACACCGACACCAGTTGTCACGGAATAGTAGAGGACATGCACACACACACACACCGAGTTTCTTCCAGTTTCTGTCTACCAAATCTACTCACAAGGTTTTGGTCGGCCAGAGGCTATAGTAGGAGACACTTGCCCAAGGTACCACAAGTGGAACTGAACCCAGAACCATGTGGTTCAGAAGCAAATTTCTTACCGCAGAGCCACATGTAAGAAAACACACACACACACACACACGCACACACTGGATAATGCTATCCTCCATAAGCTCTGTTGGAATTTTATGCCTGGGAAGCTATTGACCACAGACTACAAAAAATAACTTATACAATATGAATGTCTAAATTAACAGAAGTCACTGAACTGAGTCTAATGGGGAATCATAAATTGAAACCAAAGAGAGAGGGGGGGGGGGAGAGGAAGAAAGAGGGAGAGAGAGGAGTATTCATTCTAGTTGTGTATACCAAACCAAACCAAACCAAACAGGAAATCCCCTAGTGTGTCTCTTGTTCATGAATATTCATAATTTATTTATTCTTTTACAGAGGTACAAAACTTCAGATAATTTTTTCCATTTTTTTTTTTGTGTGTAAAGAGATCGCAAAATGTATTTACTACAATCCAGAATAAAAGACAGATTCCGTATTCAGTCTGCTATAAGCTTATCATATTTGATGATATATAAAACACGCTTTCTTTTCGAAAAATGTCTTTAAGGGAAAAAAATACCACAGATCCTACATGTGAAGTTGGGCCTCTCACAGACTTCAATGCACCAAAAAGTCTTTTCTTGAATATATGCTGCTAAAATTGGGGTGGATCTAATAGGTTTGGGTATCTTTTATGCTCTTAGATATGGCAATTCCTTCTCTACAGAATTTTATTACATGATTTATTATGGAAACAGAAATCTTTCAAATGTTCGTTTACTTTGTTTTTGTTTTTAAATCTGTGGCAAGGGCAGTTTTATTTTTTGTTTATGTTCTACTTAAAGACCCATTAAATTCAAAATTGTACAGCTGATGGATGTTATTTGGAAATTTAGATTATTTTTTTCTTTCTATGTTCATTTTGGATGGAATGGTTATAAAACTTTAGATATTGTACAGGAATTGTTAAATGCTAAACATCTTGTCTTGCGATTCAAAATGTTGAAACTGGAGTAAAAAAAAAAAATGACAAGGAAAGCAGATGAAGAATCAGACATAGATAAGCAGATGAAAATGGTAAAAACCTGACAGAGAACCACATAAACAGACCAGGTAGACAAGATATAGAGAGGAAAATGCTACACATTTATAGCTGAAAATAAGTTTAAACACTGAGCAGTGGCAGTATGTTTAAGAACTGTTCATTGCAAGGTTTCAATGCCTGCAGAGTATTGTGAAAATAATGTTTCATTTCTTCGTTTTTCGGGAAATAAATTAGATATGAAGTGAAGCATAAAAATAATATTGGCTATAGCTTTGATAAAGCAGATAATGAGGCGAAGGATTTCCATATATATATATATATATATATATATATATATATATAATGAAAATGTCAGTGCTGGATTTCACATCAATATTGATTGCAATTATCTTGCAGATGCTAAATTAAGTTTATATATATATATATATATATATATAGTGCACTGTTTCATGATGGTAAGATCAACAAAAACAAGCACTGCGTCTGTTGAAAGCATTTTATATATAATGGCAGTGCTTCAGCATGGCTGAAACTTGTAAAGAATATAAAAGATATGTAACTATATTACTCAATATGTCCTTTCTCTAATTGAAGATGAAAGGACATATTGCTATTTATAATATAAGTTGCAGTGATTTTTGTAAATGCGGGTATGTACATACATACCTACACACATATCTGTCTATTGATATATAAGCATATTATGAACACACACATATATAAATATTATGCAAAGATATCTAGTCTTCATTCTACTCATCTTCCAAGTTCAGAACTAGCAGGAAAATTTGTTGAAAGGAAAATACAAACAATGCATTC
Source organism: Octopus bimaculoides (assembly GCF_046866305.1). NCBI lineage: Eukaryota > Metazoa > Mollusca > Cephalopoda > Octopoda > Octopodidae > Octopus > Octopus bimaculoides. Next base: position 26,052,213 of record NC_142953.1, on the reverse strand, counting down.
AGTATCTCTTCTTTTTTTAAGCAAAGCACACAATGTAAGCATTCATACACACACACACACACACACATAGGTTACAGTGGAGTGATAAGTTGAAAAAGATCTTTGTTTGGCCACTTGGAATAGAGTACTCAAAGGAGAATCAGAGAATGAATAAAAAATATTAAATTCATAATTGTTAGTCTGACAAAATATATTTGGTTTCATTGTAATGCACCAAAGATGAAACAGGACATTTGTGTCTGACAAATGAGCATGGATTATCTATCTATCTATCTATCTATCTAATTGAATAAAATAGAGTCAACAAGGAGTTTGGTTAGACAACTATTTTATAAACACTACATACGTTTCGATACAACAGATCCACATATACACAGGATTTAAATTAAGCAATGGTTTACCTGTATAATGGGATCCAGCTGTATCTCGTCAGGTGGTATACAATCGCTGTCCCCATTAGTAAACCTTTGACTTCGATGCTAACACATCTAACTATATATATATATATATATATAGCCTTGTGAGTGAATTTGGTAAGCAGAAGTTCCATACACACACACACATATAAGGGTACTGAAATATATATCATCATCATCGTTTAACGTCCGCTTTCCATGCTAGCATGGGTTGGACGACTTGACTGAGGATTGGTGAAACCGGATGGCAACACCAGGCTCCAACACACACACATGCATGTATACACACAAACACACCAAGCTTAGTAGAGTTTCCATCTACCAAATTTACTAAAAAGAATCAGTTGGCCAAAGGTTATAGTGGAAGGCACTTGCCCAAGGCACTGCACAGTGGGACTGAACCTGAAAACCCATAGTTGCGAAGTGAGCTTCTGAACCACACAGCCATGCCTGCACCTTGTATCTCTTTTACAGCAGGACATTGTGCTTGTCCATCTATCATACTTTAACATCTGAAACCGGGCATAAGGCTACCTCCTCCTATCTTAAATACATGCCTACCACTCAGCTAGGGAGGTTTTTCTTTTTGTTGCAAGTTACTTGGCAACCACACTAGTGCTGGTGCCATGAAAAGAAAGCACCCTAAAGATATTGTCAAGTGGCTGGCATTAGGAAGGGCATTCAGCTGTAGAAATCATACCAAAGCAGGCACTGGAGCCTGACACAGTTCTTTAACCTGTTGGATCCTGTTAAACTATACAACCCATGCCAGCATGGAAAATGGGCATTAAATGATGATGATTATATTTTATATTTATTTTACTTGAAAAGCTCAAAAGCAAAGAGATAAAGATAGCAGAAACAGGTTTGATGCTACTTGAAGTTTCTAGTCTGGACCTGCATGTTGACAGCAGTCACCTTCTCAAAACTTGGTGGTTATTTGAGAATATAGTCCCTACATCTGTGCCTGGGTAGTATTCAGAAAGCCTGTGCAGTCCATTCTAAAGTATGAAGAGGGTGGGGTTATTCTAGAAAATCATCATCATTGTTTTAATGCCCACTTCCCCATGCTTGCATGAGCCAACCAGAGTTTACTGATGTAGATTTTCTACAGCTGGATACCCCTTCCTGTCACCAAGCAAGGAAATATTTCCCCATGGCAAGATAAGGTTTCATGGAAGAATGGAAATGAATCACACTGCTTGTATGACAGGGACACTCATTTACAACCACCATATGATGTCAAGAAGACACAAGCGTACTCACTCACACATACACACAATGAGTTTCTTTCAGTTTCTGTCTATCAAATCCACTCACAAGAGTTTCTTCAGTCTGTGACCATAGTAAAAGACACAATGGGCTTGAACCCAAAAGCCTATAATTGGGAAGCTAATTTATTAACTACACAGCCACATGGGCTAAAAATGAAGACCTTCTACTCAATACCTGGCTGGGCAGCTACATCCAGCAGGTCCCCTTTCACCTGGTTGAAGTTCAAGGAAACTGAATCTAGATCTAAGATCTTCCGATCTGATCTTTTAAACATGGAATGTAAGAACACTTCTCGATCTTAGCCAGAATGACATTCAACGTTTGAGTCGAAAGAACTCTCTCGTTTCGATATTGACATTGCTGTCCTGTGTGAAACAGGACTTACAGGAGAAGGAAAGCTTGAGGAATTCTGGTTATACTTTGTATCGGAAAGAGAAAGTCAAAGGAGGGAGAGAAGAATCGGATGAATCAGTTTTACCCCTTTAGCATTCAGATTACTTTTGTCAAGTATGATGCTTAAGATATCCACATTGTTTTGAATTAAGAATTCCTTATCGCATAGCTTCAAGATTTTGATGGTACAATGGTTTATTTTTAGAATCATATTGTAGGGTAGGTGTGAGAGACCAAACTTGGCTGGTTTGAATATCAAACAGGTAGAATATCTGTGCTGCATATGGTCGGTTTAAATGCTAAGGGATTTCTGTTGAAGCCAGGATTGTATGAGATCATCAACAAAGGACTTACAACTCTCTGTCTACCATTATCTCAAGACATCTTTATTACACTCATTTTATACTCCAGCTTTTGATGCTGCTGAAGATGTGAAAAATCAATGGAAGGACTTCAAAGAACCTAGCTGATTTTCCAAATGATTAATCAAACAATCAATGAGTTAATTAGTTAAATGATTAACCACTTCACTAGTAATAACAAAAGAAGTGAAATAGAATCAGTGTGTATGGTTATCATTGGCATAATGATCCTCCCAAGATACAACAAAATCTATTCCAACACATCATGAATTTTGCCCATCAAATATAAAAATGAGATATTCAAATTGATAAAAAAGGTGAAAATAATGCCATGGACTGTGAACCCTACAACACATTTTTTTGTTGTCAATTCTTACCAATAGATTATGACTTGAAAGTTCAGGCTAAGTTTGGGAGTAAATAAGTACTCAAGTGAAAAGAGAGTGTTTTTGACCGGAGGTAACTTAGCATTGATGTAGCTGTATGAAAGTTGTAAATGGTTAACGTCAAAATTGGTTCTGTAGCATCATGAGTTTTAGATAATGTTAAAAATGCTAACTCCATTTACAATAACATCATAAATAGACAAGAAAATACACCAGAAGCATATATTCCGTAAATTAGGAAGAATAAACACCAACTACGTCCTATGGAGACCAAAGAAAATAATTATGAAAAGAGAAGAATTGAAGGAAGCATATAAAAGTTACAGCTAAAATGAGTAAATTCACAAGAACAAAGAAAGCAGAATTGGAATATGTAGAAAAACAATGAGAGGAGATTTCTAAAACAAGTTTGTATTCAGGATAAAATAAATATAATGCTGTATGGTTTAGAAAACTAACAATCTCCTCTCACAAGAGCAACTGTGAGTGAAACAAGAGAGAGAGAAAACTGATAGAGGAAAACTCAAGTGTAAACCAGTGGTGCTCAACCATTTTCTTTTATCTATGGCTACCCTTTGACTCTTATTTTACTCCAGTGGAGCCTTATAGCTATTCAATGTTTAAAAAACCCTATTGTATTTTTATTATTAATTTTATTAGGGATTATATTAAAAAGAAACTGTTAAAATATGTTGTGTATTGTAAAAGAATAAGCAATTTATTGCTCATGAATTTTAACAAAAAATCTTACATGGACCCCCAAGGGCCATATGGAGCCCTGGTTGAGAACCACTGGTGTAAACAATCCTAAAGACCGAATTTTGAAATAGAAGGAACATTTTTTTCTTAACCTACTTGGACAGCACAAGGCTAGCAATTTCAGGGGAGGGGTAAATCGATGTCATTGACCCCAGTCTGCAGCTGGTACTTACTTTTATTGACTCTGAAAGAATGAAAAACGGAGTTGACTTTGGTGGAATCTGAACTCAGAACTTTCAGACAGACAAAATGCCACTGAGCATTCTGCCTGGTATGCTAACGATTCTGCCAGTTTGCCACCATAGACCAACCTATCATTCATGTTGTGAAAGAAGCCAAAGTTACAGATATGAATAACTTTACTAAAGAAAAACTAAAGAATTGTGACAGGTCCCTTTCAAATAACAAGGCACCAGGTTTTCATAATAAACCAGCGGAACAATAGAAAACAAGAGCACTCCTGGTTAAATATGAACTGTGGACAATAAAACCTTATATCAAGACAAAGCTGAGAAATTGGTAAAAAAAAAAAATTGCCTGGTACCAATCACCTCTGCTCACCCAAAGAAATCTTGAATATGTTAAAGAATATTGAAGCATTAGTTTATCGGTTATTGCAGCTAGAAATCTACAAGATGTGGCTTTTAAGAAAACACCTGCCCCCATATAGAACCATTACTAAGAATCAACCAAAATAGTTTTCATTTGGGGAAATCAACATGGTTGCAAATTCATTTCCATACATAGTCATAAATGTAAATGGACAAATACACATACAATCATACTTATAAATATACATACATAAGTGAAGTAGATACAACCAGACAACTGAACACAAATACTGTGTCATTTTTAAGAACATGAAATATCTCTTGTATTTTGATAATGACATTTTCTCTAAATCATATGAAATATATATATATATATATAGATATATCAAAAGATGTTAACAACAAAATAGCAAAGATGGTATTAAAATATATATAAAAAACAGAATTTTAACAAAATAGAAAATAAAAATTTTATATATATATCACTTAAATGTTAAAGGGGCTTCTGAATGACCTTCTCTGTGTGTGTGTGTGAGTGTGTGTTTGTAACGGTATTCAGTTGTAGAAGAATGCCTCAATAACATATTCATCTAACCCATGCAAGCATGGAAAAATGGACATAAAAAATGATTGAAGATATGAATATACGCATGTGTGTGTGTGTGTGTGTGTGTGTGTATGTACACACATTTGTATGTATATATGTATGTATATGTACATTATATAAATATATATGTATGTGCATATATATATATATATATATATATATATATATATATAAATATATATTTGTGCATATATATATATATATGTATGTATATGCATATACATGTACATTATGCAGTCATAATGTTCATACATGTGAGTACGTGCATAGAATATTTGAATAAATATGTCTGCATGTATTTATGTTCCACAGTAAACTTATAAATTACACCAACATTACGGCAAGTCGTCTAATTCATTCTCAACAAAAAGCTGCTGCAACGTGTCGTATACTACTTTCGAATGTTCTATAACCCGGTCAATCTGTTTGTTGTCATCTTCTTCAGTCTTCAGCTTGGCAACAAGCTGCGCTTTCTTTGGCAGTGTGTACATAGCGATATACACACCTTGCTTGACGAGCCAAGGGTGGAACTTGGCCAGTGTGTCATCGTATGCTTTCTGTGTGAGCACAGAAAGCTTTACATCTTCGGCGGCATGTCTCATTTGTTTAATGAACTCCATCACAAACTCAAAAGCCCTGTGTAGTCGGAGTAGTGTCCTGCTGCCAGACAAGCTATTATTTGTGGTAATTTCATTCTCAATCTCATACTGCATCATTCGGTTGACGGTGACGTAATTCTCCCCGTCTGAAGAATTCCTGTATTTGTGCAAAATGGAAACCTTGCTATTCACCTCCGAAGCAACAAATCCAAACGCTTTGCCAAGAAGATATAAGAATCTGCAAAAGATTAACAAGAAAAAAAAAAAAAAAAGAGTAATAATAGTTTCAAAATTTAGCACAAGGCCAGCAATTTTAAGGGGAGGGAGAAGTTAGCTACATAAACATCAGTAATCAACTGGTAGTTTAATTTATTAATCCTGAAAGGATAAAAGCAAAATAAGCTGGAAGAAATGTACAAAGCATTTTGTCAGATGTGCAAATGGATCTGCAAGTTTGCTGCCTTAGGTAATAATAATAATAAT